>NC_091342.1:19301219-19601219 GCF_038502225.1 Cherax quadricarinatus
ACCGCCCAATAAGCCTGACCTCAATTGTAGGCAAGTTGCTAGAGTCAATTATAGCTGAGATTATAAGAAGCCATCTCGATAAGCATAGCTTGATTAATGATACTCAGCATGGATTCACAAGAGGCCGGTCTTGTCTAACTAATTTATTAACTTTCTTCAGTAAAGCTTTTGAGGCTGTTGACCACGATAAAGAATTTGATATTGTTTACTTAGATTTTAGTAAGGCATTTGATAGAGTTCCGCACCAAAGACTGTTGAAGAAAGTAGCAGCTCATGGCATTGGGGGAAGGGTGCTCTCGTGGATCGAGTCATGGCTCACAGACAGGAAGCAGAGAGTGTCCATAAATGGGGTTAAATCCGAGTGGGGATCAGTAACAAGTGGCGTTCCACAGGGATCAGTCTTGGGCCCGTTGTTGTTTATAATATATATCAATGATCTTGATGAAGGAATTGCTAGTGATATGAGCAAATTCGCCGATGACACGAAGATAGGTAGGATAATTGATTCAAACGTAGATGTTAGGGAACTTCAGGAGGATTTAGACAAACTCTACTCTTGGTCAGAAAAGTGGCAGATGCAGTTCAATGTAGATAAATGCAAGGTTCTGAAGCTCGGGAGTGCCCATAACCCTAGCACTTATAAGTTAAATAATGTAGAACTTAGCCATACAGATTGCGAAAAGGACTTGGGGGTTATGGTAAGCAGCAACCTTAAACCAAGACAGCAATGCCTAAGCGTACGTAATAAGGCAAATAGATTACTGGGATTTATATCAAGAAGTGTAAGCAACAGAAGTCCAGAGGTCATACTGCAGCTTTATACATCATTAGTAAGGCCTCATCTAGATTATGCAGCTCAATTCTGGTCTCCATATTACAGAATGGACATAAATTCGTTAGAAAACATTCAGCGTAGGATGACTAAATTAATACATAGCATTAGAAATCTTCCTTATGAAGAAAGATTGAAGACTCTTAAGTTACATTCACTTGTTAGACGAAGAATGAGGGGAGACCTGATCGAAGTGTATAAGTGGAAGATAGGTATTAATAAAGGGGATATTAACAAGGTCTTGAGGATATCTCTCCAAGAGAGAACCCGCAGTAATGGATTTAAATTAGATAAGTTTAGATTTAGAAAGGACATAGGAAAGTATTGGTTTGGAAATAGGGTAGTTGATGAGTGGAACAGTCTACCTAGTTGGGTTATTGAGGCTAGGACTTTGGGTAGTTTCAAATTTAGGTTGGATAAGTACATGAGTGGGAGTGGTTGGATTTGAGTGGGACTTGCACATCTGAGCTTGTTTCTTGGGTGGCATTGAAAATTGGGTTGGGCAAATGTTTTGTTAGTGGGATGAATTGTAAAGGACCTGCCTAGTATGGGCCAACAGGCCTTCTGCAGTGTTCCTCCTTTCTTATGTTCTTATGTTCTTATGTCTGGTATCACCACTGTCAGTCACCAGGTCACAACAGCAACAAGGGTCTGGTGCCACCACTGTCAGTCATCAGGTCACAACAGCAACAAGGGTCTGGTGCCACCACTGTTAGTCACCAGGTCACAACAGCAACAAGGGTCTGGTGCCACCACTGTCAGTCATCAGGTCACAACAGCAACAAGGGTCTGGTGTCACCACTGTCAGTCACCAGTCACAACAGCAATAAGGGTCTGGTATCATCACTGTCAGTCACCAGGTCACAACAGCATCAAGGGTCTGGTATCACCACTGTCAGTCACCAGGTCACAACAGCAACAAGGGTCTGGTGCCACCACTGTTAGTCACCAGTCACAAGAGCAACAAAGGTCTGGTGTCAGCACTGTCACTCACCAGGTCACAACAGCAAGAAGGGTCTGGTGTCACCACTGTCAGTCACCAGTCAACAGCAACAAGTCTGGGGTCAACACTCAGTCACCAGTCACAATACTGAAAACAGTCTTACAATAAACGAGGTACCAGTCAATAGATAAATCCAAGATCACCTGCCTAGTGCCACTGGTGACTGCTAGTGCCTTCAACCTGGCACCCTCAACTGCCACTGGTGACTGCTAGTGCCTTCAACCTGGCACCCTCAACTGCTGACACTCTGCTCGCCAGTCTTTCTTTGGATCAAACCTAATTATGCATGCCACCAAGCACTGTATGGCTCCTATCCATGCAGAACAAGCCACAAGAGGATGGAAATTTTTAGTTCAAGATCTTTCGCACTCTGTGCGTCGTCAGGAGCTATGCAAGGTTGCAAAACTAGCAACAGATAGTAGGCGGGGGGGGGGGGAGGATTCTCTCTGAGGCAACACAGAAGTGTAAAGCGTAGGACCAATGTTTGACGCTTCTGTCTTGCATCAGAGAAAATTTTCGTCCAACTATCTGTTGCTAGTCTTGCAACACTGCAGAGCTCCTGACGACGCACACAGTGTGAACGATCTTGAACTAAAGATTTTCATCCCCATTTGGTTTGTTCTGCATTGTTAAGATCGCTTGTGTGCGATTGTATTGCATTATGTATCCATACATAATGTATCTCACGCTTACCCTTAATTATAGTATAGTAATACAGTTAAATAATGCAGTATTAATAACATTAAAATATTGTATACATTACCGACCAGATGATGAATAAGACGGCCAACACCTGTCTCCTACATATTAGATAGAAAAAGACTATTCGCGGGCGAAACGTCTCGCCAGTGAGGATATACACATGTTGAAGATTGAGACACTTATGCAGCATATGGGAATCTTTATTCAGGAAACGTTTCGCCACACAGTGGCTTCATCAGTCCAATACAAAGAGGAAGGCGTAAGGAGAGGAGGAGTATGAGGTAATCAGTCCCTCAGCCTGGAGTCGATGTGTTCAGTCCATCAATCTTGTAGAACACTGACAGTGGTTGTCGACACCAGACTCTTGTTGCTGTTGTGACCTGGTAACTGAGTGGTGACACCAGACTCTTGTTGCTGTTATGACCTGGTAACTGAACACATCGACTCCAGGCTGAGGGACTGATTACCTCATACTCCTCCTCTCCTTACGCCTTCCTCTTTGTATTGGACTGATGAAGCCACTGTGTGGCGAAACGTTTCCTGAATAAAGATTCCCATATGCTGCATAAGTGTCTCAATCTTCAACTTGTCGGTTTTTCAAACCATTGATCACATATACACATGTGTTGCACACCTGTCCTATCAAACAACACAACATCGTTTTCCTAAGTTTGAGAGTCAGAGACAATTCCAGAGACAATAGGGAGGTTAGCATGGGCCCCACTGTGACCCATGCTAACCCCTCTATGGTGTATAAATATACCTAATTGAGTGAATCTTATTGCAGCCAGGTGGTCCAGTGGCTTACACACTGGCCTGTAGTTTTACGACTCACTCGCCATGCGTCATCTGCAACTTGAGTGTGTCATCTGCAACTTGAGTGTGTCATCTGCAACTTGAGTGTGTCATCTGCAACTCATATGATGCGTCAAATGACAGCTTAGTCAAACTTAATATTATGATTACAATGAGCAGCTGAGGCTTATTAAACAGATGTATCAACTGGTTTACATAAGGAAGGAAGGAACATAAGAAAGAAGGAACACTGCAACAGGTCTACTGACCCATGCGGAGCAGGTCCATGTCCCCTTCCCCCCCGGATTAGTCCAATCTGGTCACCTCCACTCAAGGAAGGAGCACGGCACCAGACCCAGCAGCACAAGCTAGTCAGGTCCAACTCACACCCACCCACACCCATTCATGTATTTATCTAACCTATTCTTAAAACTACACAACGTTTTAGCCTGAATAACTGTACTCAGGAGTTTGTTCCACTCAGCCACAACTATTACCAAACCAGTGCTTTTCTATATCCTTCCTAAATCTGAATTTTTCCAATTTGAAACCATTGCTGCGAGTCCTGTCTTGGCTGGAAATTTTCAGCACGCTATTTACATCCCCTTTATTTATTCCTGTTTTCCATTTATACACCTCGATCATATCCCCCCTAATTCTACGCCTTTCGAGAGAGTGCACATTCAGGGCCCTCAGTCTATCCTCATAGGGAAGATTTCTGATACATGGGATCATCTTTGTCATCCTCCTCTGTACGTTTTCCAGAGCATTTATATCCATTCTGTAATACGGTGACCAGAACTGAGCAGCATAGTCTAAATGAGGCCTAACCAAGGATATATAGAGTTGAAGAACAACCTGAGGACTTCTATTATTTATACTTATAGATATGAAGCCAAAAATTCTGTTAACTTTATTGCGAACACTAATGCACTGTTGTCTTGGTTTTAGATTACTGCTAACCAGAACTCCTAAATCCTTTTCGCAATCAGTAGTATTAAGATCTACATTATTTAGTTTATATGTCGCATGGTTATTTTTCTGTCCAACATTTAGAACTTTGCATTTTTCTATATTAAACTGCATCTGCTACTGCTCCGACCATTCATCACTCTGAACATTAAAATGGTATAAAATACCTGTCACATAACATTCATCACTCTATTTAAATCATCCTGGAGTGCTCTAGTGTCCTCATTAGAATGAATTGGACGGCCTATTTTGGCGTCACCAGCAAATTTGTTTATGTCGCTATTTATTCCCTCATCTATGTCGTTCATGTAAATTGTGAACAACGGGCCCAACACTGACCCCTGTGGAACACCGCTTGTGACGTGCCCCCATTCTGATTTCTCCCCATTTATGAAAACTCTCTGCTGCCTATTTGTCAGCCATGCCTCTACCCAGGAAAATTTTTTTTCCTATTCCGTGTGCCTTAAGTTTCCTCAATAGCCTCTGATGTGGAGGTAAGGCTTATTGGTCTATAGTTCGAAGCCAAGGACCTGTCACCTGCCTTGTAAATAGGTATTACATTTGCCATTTTCCACTCACCAGGCACTATGCCAGTTTGTAGTGATATGTTAAAAAGATTAGCCAAAGGTATGCTAACTTCCTCTTTACATTCCTTTAACACCCTTGCAAACAGTTCGTCAGGGCCTGGGGATTTGTTAGGTTTTAATTTCTCTATGTGTCTGAGGACCATGTCACTAGTTACCGCAATCGTGCGTAGTTTATCGTCCTGTTCTACATAATCTATTATTTCAGGAATATCGCTAGTATTTTCCTGGGTGAAAACTGAGAGGAAATAGGTATTGAGATCTTCACACATATCCTTATCACTGTCAGTGATGTGACCGGAGTTACTCTGTGCACTATTAGGGTCACAAGTGACATGGTCCTTAGGCAAATAGATAAATTAAAACCTAACAAATCCCCAGGCCCTGATGAACTGTATGCAAGGGTTCTAAAGGAATGTAAAGAGGAGCTTAGCACACCTTTGGCTAATCTTTTCAACATATCACTACAAACTGGCATGGTGCCAGATAAGTGGAAAATGGCAAATGTGATACCTATTTTCAAAACAGGTGACAGGTCCTTAGCTTCGAACTATAGACCAATAAGCCTAACCTCCATAGTGGGAAAATTTATGGAATCAATAATTGCCGAGGCAGTTCGTAGCCACCTTGAAAAGCATAAATTAATCAACGAATCTCAGCATGGTTTTACAAAGGGGCGTTCCTGCCTTACGAATTTATTAACTTTTTTCACTAAGGTATTTGAGGAGGTAGATCATGGTAATGAATATGATATTGTGTATATGGACTTCAGTAAGGCTTTTGACAGGGTCCCACATCAGAGACTATTGAGGAAAATTAAAGCACATGGAATAGGAGGAGAAATTTTTTCCTGGATAGAGGCATGGTTGACAAATAGGCAGCAGAGAGTTTGCATAAATGGGGAGAAATCAGAGTGGGGAAGCGTCACGAGCGGTGTTCCACAGGGGTCAGTGTTGGGCCCCCTGCTGTTCACAATCTACATAAACGACATAGATGAGGGCATAAAGAGCGACATCGGCAAGTTTGCCGATGACACCAAAATAGGCCGTCGAATTCATTCTGACGAGGACATTCGAGCACTCCAGGAAGATTTGAATAGACTGATGCAGTGGTCGGAGAAGTGGCAGATGCAGTTTAATATAGACAAATGCAAAGTTCTAAATGTTGGACAGGACAATAACCATGCCACATATGAACTAAATAATGTAGATCTTAATATTACGGATTGCGAAAAAGATTTAGGAGTTCTGGTTAGCAGTAATCTGAAGCCAAGACAACAGTGCATAGGTGTTCGCAATAAAGCTAATAGAATCCTTGGCTTCATATCAAGAAGCATAAATAATAGGAGTCCTCAGGTTGTTCAACTCTATACATCCTTGGTAGGCCTCATTTAGATTATGCTGCACAGTTTTGGTCACCGTATTACAGAATGGATATAAATTCTCTGGAAAATGTACAAAGGAGGATGACAAAGATGATCCCATGTATCAGAAACCTTCCCTATGAGGATAGACTAAGGGCCCTGAAACTGCACTCTCTAGAAAGACGTAGAATTAGGGGGGATATGATTGAGGTGTATAAATGGAAGACAGGAATAAATAAAGGGGATGTAAATAGTGTGCTGAAAATATCTAGCCTAGACAGGACTCGCAGCAATGGTTTTAAGTTGGAAAAATTCAGATTCAGGAAGGATATAGGAAAGTACTGGTTTGGTAATAGAGTTGTGGATGAGTGGAACAAACTCCCAAGTACCGTTATAGAGGCCAGAACGTTGTGTAGCTTTAAAAATAGGTTGGATAAATACATGAGTAGATGTGGGTGGGTGTGAGTTAGACCTGATAGCTTGTGCTAACAGGTCGGTTGCCGTGTTCCTCCCTTAAGTCAATGTGACCTGACCTGACTAGGTTGGGTGCATTGGCTTAAGCCGGTAGGAGACTTGGACCTGCCTCGCATGGGCCAGTAGGCCTTCTGCAGTGTTCCTTCGTTCTTATGTTCTTATGTTCTTATGTACTCTTAAGTGGGCCTATCTTGCCCCTAATCAGATATATAATCAGGGACTGATTTTCTGAAACTCTTTCTCTTCTTCTACCGTTCTTCTTTGTATTAGACTGATGAAGCCACTGTGGGCGAAACGTTTCCTCAATAAGGATTCCCAAATGTTGCACAAGTGCCATTCTTCAAGCTTATGCAGGAGAAGGAGGAGGAGGAGGAGGAGGGTGTTGCAGCTGAGGCATCAGAGTTCATCATTTTCCTCAGTTGCATCACTTTTTGTGACAACACTGTGCAACATCCGTTTGCAACTTCTTACCAACACCAACATCCTCTCAGGAAACATTCATCGCTTGTAATTACAAGTGTGTGGTTGGAGAGTATAAGATTACTTAACTACGTAATTAAACAACTTAATTGGTCACGGGAGGATATATCAGCACAGAGTTATATCTTGAATAACATAATACACGTTACCCACACACAGTATTCTTATCCTGCCTCAGTATACAGGTCACACACACATGGTCAGCATTGTTATCCTGCCTCAGTACACAGGTCACCCACACATGGTCAGTATTGTTATCCTGCCTCAGTATACAGGTCACCCACACATGGTCAGTATTGTTATCCTGCCTCAGTATACATTAAAGCCAGCCGAGCTATGATATATGAGGCAAGAAGCTTATTTTTAAATATTATTGTAGCTTTAGCGAAAGTTAGCAGCCGTCGTGATGTTTACCGAGCGCTTTGGTTGCCCGGGTCGCTAAGGGCCCCTACCAATAAACATTAAGGAGACAGACGTGATCCACAAGTGGACCACACCCAAGATGTGATCCACGAGAGTGGACCACCTCAATATGTGATCCACGAGAGTGGACCACCCCAAGATGTGATCCACAAGAGTGGACCACCCCAAGATGTGATCAACGAGAGTGGACCACCCCAAGATGTGATCCACGAGAGTGGACCACCCCAAGATGTGATCCACGAGAGTGGACCACCCCAAGATGTGATCCACGAGAGTGGACCACCCCAAGATGTGATCCACGAGAGTGGACCACCCCAAGATGTGATCCACGAGAGTGGACCACCCCAAGATGTGATCCACGAGAGTGGACCACCCCAAGATGTGATCCACGAGAGTGGACCACCCCAAGATGTGATCCACGAGAGTGGACCACCCCAAGATGTGATCCACGAGAGTGGACCACCCAAAGATGTGATCCACGAGAGTGGACCACCCCAAGATGTGATCCACGAGAGTGGACCACCCCAAGATGTGATCCACGAGAGTGGACCACGCCCAGGATGTGACCTAAGAGTTGACCACACCCAGGATGTGACCTAAGAGTTGACCACACCCAGGATGTGACCTAAGAGTTGCCGACACCCAGGATGTGACCTAAGAGTTGCCGACACCCAGGATGTGACCTAAGAGTTGACCACACCCAGGATGTGACCTAAAAGTTGACCACACCCAGGATGTGACCTAAAAGTTGACCACACCCAAGATGTGATTTAAGAGTTGACCACACCAAGGATGTGACCTAAGAGTTGACTACACCCAAGATGTGACCTAAGAGTTGACCACACCCAGGATGTGACCTAAGAGTTGACCACACCCAGGATGTGACCTAAGAGTTGACCACACCCAGGATGTGACCTAAGAGTTGACCACACCCAGGATGTGACCTAAGAGTTGACCACACCCAGGATGTGACCTAAGAGTTGACCACACCCAGGATGTGACCCACGATACATAATTTAATAAAAGTTGTAAACAGAGGTTTACACAGGTCAAGTGAGCGCCAAGCTTTGTTTTACTAATACCTACCAATGGTGATAGTAGCAGCTGCTGCTGATACTATTCTACTGCTGCTATTACTGCTACTACTACTGTTACTACTACTGCTGCTATTACTACCACTATTATTATTGCTGCTACTACTATTACTGCTACTACTACTATTGCTACTACTACTGTTACTGCTACTACCACTACCGCTACTATTACTACTACTATTACTACTATTGCAACTACCACTGCAACAATTACAATCAGTTATTTTCTCTGGGAAGAGTAAGTCGAGATAATTTTGTTTGCTAGTCAATTATCAACAAAAGTTTCACCACCGTGTGGCGAAACGTTTCCTTAATAAAGATACCCAAGAGTTGCACATGTGTCTATTTACCAACGTGTCGGTTCTGTGAACCATTTATCTACAATCCTGTCAGACACTGCAACTTCTTGGGATCTTAATACTTGGGAATTCTTCGCTTGCCTTACCCTTGGGCACGACCTACTTCCACATTGGACAAATGTGACACCACCTACGACTGCTGCACCTCTCCTGCCATACGGTTTATAAGCTGCTTCTCCGCTCCTATGTCGTATTCTATTCAAGATTGATGGACTGACCACATCGACTCAAGGTTGAGGGACTGATTACCTCATTCTCCTCCTGTTCTTCAAGTTTATCCTTTGTATGGACTGATGAAACCACTGTGTGGCGAAACGTTTCCTCAATAAAGATACCCAAGAGTTGCACATGTGTCTAATTTAACAACATGTCGGTTCTTTGAACCATTCATCTACAATCCGGGTAAACACCATACTGTGTGATGGAATATGACAGGTAAACACCATACTGTGTGATGGAATATGACAGGTAAACACCGTACTGTGATAGAATGTGTCAAGGTAACACCATCGTGTTTGACGGAATATGACAAGGAAACACAGCTAGCTTTTGTTGCCACTGTATAACTATCAGAAGAGCCTAGCAGCACACTTCTGATATATACAGTACCGCTATAAACAACAACAAGGTGAGTATTGTGGTGTATTTTGTTTCAAGATTTTTTACTTCGTTCGTTTCCAAGATTAATTGAGTGGTTTTTAGCTTCATTGTTAGTAATATATCTTAACGATTTTTGGGTCGCGGTGAAGTTGAAGTTTAAATATAAATTTATTTATTTAATAAATCTGAAGATAGGAAAACTTTCTCGCTAACGGGAAAAAAAATAACGTGAATTTTCATATATGTTTAGAGAACGTCGGAGGGATAATAGTTCCCCCTTTTCAGTTCCAGTTTTTCAAAACACGAGGCTCTGGTGTAGGTCGATTGAAATATTAATGAAGCATTAAACCAGTAGGGGCACTACGAGGTCTGAAAAATGACAAGTTAATAATTTTTTTTTTTGAAGTTGTGAAGGATAAGTGTGCTTACCCATGTTTCCAGGGGATACCATGTTTCCAGGGGATACCATGTTTCCAGGGGATACCATGTTTCCAGGGGATACCATGTTTCCAGGGGATACCATGTTTCCAGGGGATACCATGTTTCCAGGGGATACCATGTTTCCAGGGGATACCATGTTTCCAGGGGATACCATGTTTCCAGGGGATACCGTGGGATGGTTTAGAAAGACACGTAAGCAAACACTATAACATATTTATTAGAAAACGTTTCGGTCCTGGGACCTTGATCACTTCTAACATACAGAGGTAGAAAGACATTATATATATAGGCAGAGAGTGAGATGTGACGCACGTGACCTGAGGAATGTCATAAGAACATAAGAATGGAGGAACACTGTAGAAGGCCTACTGGCCCATGCGAGGCGAGGGTAGACGATGAAATCACGTGACTCCTGTGTTGTTGGGTTGGTGCTGCTTAAGTATCATGTATGCCAATGTCAAGTTAATATTTTATTATTATGAAACGTTTCGCCTACACAGTAGGCTTCTTCAGTCAAGTACAGAAAAGTTGATAGAAGCAGAAGATACTTGAAGACGATGTAATCAGGCCTCGCATGGGCCAGTAGGCCTTCTACAGTGTTCCTCCATTCTTATGTTCTTATGACATTCCTCAGGTCACGTGCGTCACATCTCACTCTCCGCCTATATATATAATGTCTTTCTACCTCTGTATGTTAGACGGGTCATCGCAAGATTGAGACCCGTGCCAGGACTACGGTCTTGGCGAACATTATACATACATGTATGTTAGAAGTGATCAAGGTTCCAGGACCGAAACGTTTTCTAATAAATATGTTATAGTGTTTGCTTACGTGTCTTTCTAAACCAACTTGTCGGTATTTATTACCAAGGTTTATACCATACCGTGGGATACCTTACCGTGGGATACCATACCGTGGGATACCTTACACGCCTACCACAGATAAAGCCTTTTTTTTGTAATTATAATGAAGCAATATTTTGCACAAATTCTTTAAATGTTGCCTTGCTACCCCCCCCTTGCTACCCCCCACCTTGCTACCCCCCACCTTGCTACCCCCCACCTTGCTACCCCCCCACCTTGCTACCCCCCCCACCTTGCTACCCCTCCACCTTGCTACCCCCCCACCTTCACTGTCGAACATTTTTTTTATATTTGTAACGCATTCGTAAAAGGTTTATTTGTAACTAAGTAAGTAAGTAAGTTTATTCAGGTAAACACAAATACAGTTACATAGAATTATCATACATAGCAGCATATGTGTAGAGAACCTAGGATAACCCAAAAAAGTCAGACAGAGTGACTTACCTGTTGATTTACCTAAGGTATGATTTAAGAGTGACTTCCCCCCCCTCACACACACACACACACACACACACACACACACACACACACACACACACACACACACACACACACACACACACACAGAGTTATTCGACAAAACATATTTTCCACATACGTCGTATGATACTGACAGGTCATGCATAAACACAAATGCTGGAGATTTCAACGAACCTGCAGAGAGTGATCTTTGCTTCCGTCGCATGATAAGTACCCGACGAATATTTTGTGTCTTTATGCAATGTCCAGCGTGTAGGCACTACACTGTGTGAGCAGCAGGCACTACACTGTGTGAGCAGCAGGCACTACACTGTGTGAGCAGCAGGCACTACACTGTGTGAGCAACAGGCACTACACTGTGTGAGCAGCAGGCACTACACTGTGTGAGCAACAGGCACTACACTGTGTGAGCAACAGGCACTACACTGTGTGAGCAACAGGCACTACACTGTGTGAGCAACAGGCACTACACTGTGTGAGCAACAGGCACTACACTGTGTGAGCAGCAGGCACTACACTGTGTGAGCAGCAGGCACTACACTGTGTGAGCAACAGGCACTACACTGTGTGAGCAACAGGCACTACACTGTGTGAGCAACAGGCACTACACTGTGTGAGCAGCAGGCACTACACTGTGTGAGCAACAGGCACTACACTGTGTGAGCAACAGGCACTACACTGTGTGAGCAACAGGCACTACACTGTGTGAGCAACAGGCACTACACTGTGTGAGCAGCAGGCACTACACTGTGTGAGCAGCAGGCACTACACTGTGTGAGCAGCAGGCACTACACTGTGTGAGCAACAGGCACTACACTGTGTGAGCAGCAGGCACTACACTGTGTGAGCAGCAGGCACTACACTGTGTGAGCAGCAGGCACTACACTGTGTGAGCAGCAGGCACTACACTGTGTGAGCAGCAGGCACTACACTGTGTGAGCAGCAGGCACTACACTGTGTGAGCAACAGACACTAAACTGTGTGAGCAACAGCCTCACTCACATTAGGGCTCTAACACAACTAAACAGAAAGCCACCCTCAACCAGGCTTATATAACCACGCAATACTTGGTAAGCGTTGCCAAGCACCTCATTTCCCGTGTTTCTTGCCACCAGCGCACCAGTGAATGAAATATTTTATTAATTCTCCTGTATTATAGATAATCCACCGTCAGCGCTGTCTTAACTAACGAGTCAACACACAGACGGTCAGCCACAACAGCAATAGCTGCAAATGTAATGAGAGTAAATCACCAGTTTGGCGGCGCGCAAAGGAAAGCCATGACAACTGAGCCTCATTCACCCTACAGATGGATGTATCCACTTTCTACCTTTCTCAGTTGTCTGCACAACTATTTTCTACCTCCTGCCTTCCCGGGGCCTCCTTAATTACAAAAAAAAATACTACCAGGAAACCTCATGACTTACAATTATCTTGAGCAATTAAAGCCGAATTTTTTTTATTGCGGTCATAGAGAAGCGCTAAATCCTTAGGAGTTATACAGCGTTTTGGAATTGGGATGGAAAGTTTGATCCAAGAAGACGGTAGCTCTAATTTCTTGGATCAAGAGCACCTAGCCATCAAGTATTCCTCATAACCCCCCCTCCCCATCTCCCACCTTTTTGAGTTATTAAATTCATAGAAAAGAGTTAAACTCGTAAGGGTCAAAAAGCGCCCAGGGAACAGAAGATAATCAGGTTTAATACAAATTAAGAAAGACTAGCTTCAGTTCCTTGAATCAAGAGCCCTTCGCCACCGCCAAGGATAATGTGATCATATTTAACGTGCCTGACCTATATAATTTTCATTATGTTGACTGTTTATGATGTTATTTATGATGTGTGAGAAGTGACAAACATCTTCAAAAAGAGAAAATAGAAAACAAAAGAAAAAATTAAGACGATGTGTGAACACGTAAACAAAATAAAGAAAACAGAGAGAGAAAGAGAAGCAGTGGAAGGCAGCAAGACGACGCCAATATTTGGTGTGGGACGGGAACCACCACTGCCTGCCAGTCACTGCACATTCAGTCTGCATTTATTGTACTGTTCTCTCTATCCCAGGTACAACACTAAGGTATCTCATTCATCAACCTGTCGCTGCTGTACACCATCAAAAATACGACACTATCCCTCTTCTAGCATAATCTTCACAAATGATAAGAGATAATTGTAAACAATATTACGTATCCACCTTGTACATCCTGTATATATTACGTATCCACCTTGTACATCCTGTATATATTACGTATCCACCTTGTACATCCTGTATATATTACGTATCCACCTTGTACATCCTGTATGTATTACGTGTTCACCTTGTACATCCTGTATATATTACGTATCCACCTTGTACATCCTGTATATATTACGTATCCACCTTGTACATCCTGTATATATTACGTATCCACCTTGTACATCCTGTATATATTACGTACCCACCTTGTACATCCTGTATATATTACATATCCACCTTGTACATCCTGTATATATTACGTATCCACCTTGTACATCCTGTATATATTACGTATCCACCTTGTACATCCTGCATATATTACGTATCCACCTTGTACATCCTGTATATATTACATATCCACCTTGTACATCCTGTATATATTACATATCCACCTTGTACATCCTGTATATATTACATATCCACCTTGTACATCCTGTATATATTACGTATTATACTATTGTTTGTTTTAGATGTACATAGTCTATCAAGTCACATAATATTTACTGGACAGAAAGATGCATTACCGACAAATATGATTACAAACACAGGTTTTTAAAGAGCTTAATCAAGGTATGGCTTAATAAAGCTCTGCATAGAGTGAAATATTGTCCCAATTAAACCTTCTGCTAGAGCATAAATCTTTACCTTCACACATACATGTATTGTGTTATGGTTGTCTTAACGGAGGAACTCTCATGTCTTGTTTTTTTTAAGTTATAGAGGTTGGAAGAAAGTAGGTTTTTCACGCACCGCTGCTAAAGGTTTTTACCTGCACTCTCTACTTTTCATGAATTATATTCATCACTTTCTAAGTGTATGTACTGAGTACCAGTTTGTAACTGTGCCTGTGTATTGCCTCCACGATGACATGTAAAGGTCCACATGTAAGCCTGTCGTTGGTAGTGTGCATATCCGTACGGGTATGCATACGTATATGCGCGTGTGTATACGTGTGCATACACACACACACACACTTCTCAAGCCCTACCTCTCATTCCCACTCAATCAAAATAACTCTAAACAAATCATATTCTTCCCCTGCATCCTTCCCATCTTCACCTATATTCTTAAACAATTCCATTACCAAAAGGTTCCTCACAACTACCTTTCATCCCAACCCATATCCCCTACTAATCCTCGCCTCCCATTACTCACCACCCTCCCTCACACACATCCACGATACCGACCACTTCTAGTGCAAGCCCCGTCCCTGCAACAACCTATTAACCTAACCCCCAACTCCAAAATCTCCCTACAACCCCCTCCCACCCACCTGTCCCATGGACAAGGACCAGATCAGGAACCCGAAAAGTAAACCACAATAACAGAAAGTATTGTATAATACGTAAACAGATGTTATAACAAACAAAACTGACATATTTAGTGTACGAATAGTATATGAATCCACAGACATTATAGCACTCACAGAGACAAAGTTCACAAAGGCGCACAAACAACCTGAGCCAACATCAACACCCCCACAACCATCAACACCCTCACTACCAACATCAACACCCTCACCATCACCAACATCAACACCTCCACCACCTTCACCAACATCAACACCCCCACCACCACCACCAACATCAACACCTCCACTACCAACATCAACACCTCCACTACCAACATCAACACCTCCACTACCAACATCAACACCTCCACTACCAACATCAACACCTCCACTACCAACATCAACACCCCCACCACCTTCACCAACATCAATACACCACCAACATCAACACCACCATCAACACCCTCACCACCAACATCAACACCCCACTACCAACATCAACACCTCCACTACCAACATCAACACCTCCACTACCAACATCAACACCCCCACCACCTTCACCAACATCAATACACCACCAGCATCAACACCACCATCAACACCCTCACCACCAACATCAACCCCCCACTACCTACATTAACACCCCACCACCAACATCAACACCCCACTACCTACATTAACACCCCACCACCAACATCAACACCCCACTACCTACATTAACACCCCACCACCAACATCAACACCCCACTACCTACATTAACACCCCACCACCAACATCAACACCCCCACTACCTACATTAACACCCCACCACCAACATCAACACCCCACTACCTACTTTAACACCCCACCACCAACATCAACACCCCCACTACCTACATTAACACCCCACCACCAACATCAACACCCCACTACCTACATTAACACCCCACCACCAACATCAACACCCCACTACCTACATTAACACCCCACCACCAACTTCAACACCATCACCACTACCACCACCACCACCATCACAATCTGAAGTGATCACTAAGAGATTTATCGTTCACTTTAGATACAATAATGGTCAATCATGACAGAGGTAACACTCGTCCCAACGTTGCTTTCACACATTTCCTACCAAGAACTCAGACCAGGAAGAATATCTCTTGTGTGTAAGATACCTGAAGCATCACACACACACACACACACACACACACACACACACACACACACACACACACACACACACACACATACACACACACACACACACACACACACACGGGGGAGACATGATAACGACATACAAAATACTGCGAGAAACTGACAAGTTGGACAGACACAGGATGTTCCAGAGATGGGACACAGAAACAAGGGGTCACAATTGGAAGCTGAAGACTCAGATGAGTCAAAGGATTTTAAGAAGTATTTCTTCAGTCATAGAGTTGTCAGGAAGTGGAATAGTCTGGCAAGTGACGTAGTAGAAGAAGGAACCATCCATAGTTTTAAGACGAGGTTTGATAAAGCTCATGGAGCAGGGAGAGGACCTAGTAGCGATCAGTGAATAGGCGGGGTCAGGAGCTATGACTCGACCCCTGCAACCACAAATAGGTGAGTAATCGTGAAAGTTAAGACACATGTGAAAGTTAAGACACATGTGCAACATCTGGATATCTTTATTGTAGTAGATGAGTAGTAGATGTAGTAGGTGAGTAATCACACATACACACACACACACACACACACACACACACACACACACACACACACATATATATATATATATATATATATATATATATATACACACACACATACACACCACGCACTCATATACAACAGGCCTAGTGTCTAATCGACATGTGCCTAGGACAAAATGGTAACTAAGACACACACACACACACACACACACACACACACACACACACACACACACACACACACACACACACAAACACACACTCACACACACACACACACTCACACACACACACACACACACACTCACACACACACACACACACACACACACACACACACACACACACACACACACACACACACACACACACACACACACACACACACACACAATGAATCAGAAAGTGAACGATTTTTTACTATCAGTCATTGTGGCATCGAAGTGAAAGGAATGTTCAATGGATTTTGTTAAGTAATTACAAGTTGAGGATGAATATCGCTGTGAGAGTAAATGCTATATTATTAAACGTCAGCTGCTTGCTGACTGGTCTTGTATGGATGGATAGTCTGAGGTTCCTCTATGCCCCCTTCCCATTACCACCACCTACTTATCCCCCCTTTTCTTAGAGTTACTCTCTCCTCTTATTTCCCTCTCCCTCTCCTTTCGCACCCAAGTATGACCACAACTTCAACTATTGCATCTATCAACATCATTTACAACTCCATTGATAAAAATATAACCCAACTTACAGGCCAGACCCAGTGTACTTCCACCATTGGGCCCCGTCTACATGTGCTGATGTCTTCAACTGCTGTATCTCTCAACGTCTCTTATTAGCTCCGGTATAAAAGCATTTTCCTCATAATCAATAAGGCCATTGCGCAGCCAAAACTTCTTTCAGTAAAGATGGTCAGATGTTGAACATGTGTCTTATTCAGCAACGTACACACCTGTACAGTCAGTCCACCTCTATCATTCGTTCCTCATTCTTCTCCCGTTTTTTTAATTTCAAAACGGGAATAGAATGAAATTAGGTTCTGATCTTATCACAGCCACGTACGTATGTGTTCTCATCAGGAGATATGTTCAGTGTTACTGGGTACTTGATGTTAGTAACATTAATGACTCACTAGTTATAGCGTCGTGGATTTTGGGTTGCTTTCCACGAGGCGGGCTAAAATAATACGGGTTCGATCCCTGGCTAGTCGTCAGTATTGTTAATATATCAAGGTAAACAAATAATATCACAATATGGTTATATCACTGTGGCACGATTGCGATATATATATATATATATATATATATATATATATATATATATATATATATATATATATATATATATATATATATGTATATATATATATATATATATATATATATATATATATATATATATATATATATATATATATATATATATATGTGTGTGTGTGTTTGTGTGTGTGTGTGTGTGTGTGTGTGTGTGTGTGTGTCGTGCCGAATAGATAAAACTGGTCAATTAGCAAGAACTCATTTAAAATTAACGCCTTTCTAAAATTTTCTCTTATACACTTAAAGATATATATATATATATATATATATATATATATATATATATATATATATATATATATATATATATATATATATATATATATATATATATATATATATATATAATTTATCCCAGTTATGACGCTAGTTTTCTAGGTTGTGTTTACAGTTCTATATTTATATTCGTGTTATCTATCTTATTATATTTATAGAAAGCGCTAAATCCTTGTGGGTCACTTGTGCTAATTTTTTACACAAATACGATAAACTTTCTCATATTTCATCCTTGTGCTCACATCTTGCTCGCTGTCATCTTTGTTTTCCTCTAACTCGTCTTACATCACTCGTCTTACTTCACTCGTCTTACTTCACTCGTCTTACTTCACTCGTCTTACTTCACTCGTCTTACTTCACTCGTCTTACATCACTCGTCTTACTTCACTCGTCTTACTTCACTCGTCTTACATCACTCGTCTTACTTCACTCGTCTTACTTCACTCGTCTTACTTCACTCGTCTTACTTCACTCGTCTTACATCACTCGTCTTACTTCACTCGTCTTACTTCACTCGTCTTACATCACTCGTCTTACTTCACTCGTCTTACTTCACTCGTCTTACATCACTCGTCTTACTTCACTCGTCTTACTTCACTCGTCTTACTTCACTCGTCTTACTTCACTCGTCTTACTTCACTCGTCTTACATCACTCGTCTTACTTCACTCGTCTTACTTCACTCGTCTTACATCACTCGTCTTACTTCACTCGTCTTACATCACTCGTCTTACTTCACTCGTCTTACTTCACTCGTCTTACTTCACTCGTCTTACTTCACTCGTCTTACTTCACTCGTCTTACATCACTCGTCTTACATCACTCGTCTTACTTCACTCGTCTTACTTCACTCGTCTTACTTCACTCGTCTTACTTCACTCGTCTTACATCACTCGTCTTACTTCACTGGTCTTACTTCACTCGTCTTACTTCACTGGTCTTACTTCACTCGTCTTACTTCACTGGTCTTACATCACTCGTCTTACTTCACTGGTCTTACATCACTCGTCTTACTTCACTGGTCTTACTTCACTCGTCTTACTTCACTCGTCTTACATCACTCGTCTTACTTCACTGGTCTTACTTCACTGGTCTTACTTCACTCGTCTTACTTCACTCGTCTTACATCACTCGTCTTACTTCACTCGTCTTACTTCACTCGTCTTACTTCACTGGTCTTACTTCACTCGTCTTACTTCACTCGTCTTACTTCACTCGTCTTACATCACTCGTCTTACTTCACTCGTCTTACTTCACTGGTCTTACTTCACTCGTCTTACTTCACTCGTCTTACTTCACTCGTCTTACTTCACTGGTCTTACTTCACTCGTCTTACTTCACTGGTCTTACTTCACTCGTCTTACTTCACTCGTCTTACTTCACTCGTCTTACTTCACTCGTCTTACTTCACTGGTCTTACTTCACTCGTCTTACTTCACTCGTCTTACTTCACTCGTCTTACTTCACTCGTCTTACTTCACTCGTCTTACTTCACTCGTCTTACTTCACTCGTCTTACATCACTCGTCTTACTTCACTGGTCTTACATCACTCGTCTTACTTCACTGGTCTTACTTCACTCGTCTTACTTCACTCGTCTTACATCACTCGTCTTACTTCACTGGTCTTACTTCACTGGTCTTACTTCACTCGTCTTACTTCACTCGTCTTACATCACTCGTCTTACTTCACTCGTCTTACTTCACTGGTCTTACTTCACTGGTCTTACTTCACTCGTCTTACTTCACTCGTCTTACTTCACTCGTCTTACATCACTCGTCTTACTTCACTCGTCTTACTTCACTGGTCTTACTTCACTCGTCTTACTTCACTCGTCTTACTTCACTCGTCTTACTTCACTGGTCTTACTTCACTCGTCTTACTTCACTGGTCTTACTTCACTCGTCTTACTTCACTCGTCTTACTTCACTCGTCTTACTTCACTCGTCTTACTTCACTGGTTTTACTTCACTCGTCTTACTTCACTCGTCTTACTTCACTCGTCTTACTTCACTCGTCTTACTTCACTCGTCTTACTTCACTGGTCTTACTTCACTCGTCTTACTTCACTGGTCTTACTTCACTCGTCTTACTTCACTCGTCTTACTTCACTCGTCTTACTTCACTGGTCTTACTTCACTCGTCTTACTTCACTCGTCTTACTTCACTCGTCTTACATCACTCGTCTTACATCACTTGGCTTACTTCACTCGTCTTACATCACTCGTCTTACTTCACTCGTCTTACTTCACTCGTCTTACATCACTCGTCTTACTTCACTCGTCTTACATCACTCGTCTTACTTCACTCGTCTTACTTCACTCGTCTTACTTCACTCGTCTTACATCACTCGTCTTACATCACTCGTCTTACTTCACTCGTCTTACATCACTCGTCTTACTTCACTCGTCTTACTTCACTCGTCTTACATCACTCGTCTTACTTCACTTGTCTTACATCACTCGTCTTACTTCACTCGTCTTACTTCACTCGTCTTACTTCACTCGTCTTACTTCACTGGTCTTACATCACTCGTCTTACTTCACTCGTCTTACTTCACTGGTCTTACTTTACTGGTCTTACTTCACTGGTCTTACTTCACTCGTCTTACTTCACTCGTCTTACTTCACTCGTCTTACTTCACTGGTCTTACTTCACGGGTCTTACTTCACTCGTCTTACTTCACTCGTCTTACTTCACTCGTCTTACATCACTCGTCTTACTTCACTGGTCTTACTTCACTCGTCTTACTTCACTCGTCTTACTTCACTGGTCTTACATCACTCGTCTTACTTCACTCGTCTTACTTCATTCGTCTTACTTCACTGGTCTTACTTCACTGGTCTTACTTCACTGGTCTTACTTCACTGGTCTTACTTCACTGGTCTTACTTCACTGGTCTTACTTCACTGGTCTTACTTCGCTCGTCTTACTTCACTGGTCTTCACTCGTCTCACTTCACTGGTCTTACTTCACTCGTCTTACATCACTCGTCTTACTTCACTGGTCTTACTTCACTGGTCTTACTTCACTCGTCTTACTTCACTCGTCTTACATCACTCGTCTTACTTCACTCGTCTTACTTCACTCGTTATACTTCACTGGTCTTACTTCACTCGTCTTACTTCACTCGTCTTACTTCACTCGTCTTACATCACTCGTCTTACTTCACTCGTCTTACTTCACTGGTCTTACTTCACTGGTCTCACTTCACTGGTCTTACTTCACTGGTCTTACTTCACTGGTCTTACTTCACTGGTCTTACTTCACTGGTCTTACTTCACTGGTCTTACTTCACTGGTCTTACTTCACTGGTCTTACTTCATTCGTCTTACTTCACTGGTCTTACTTCACTGGTCTTACTTCACTGGTCTTACTTCACTGGTCTTACTTCACTGGTCTTACTTCACTTGTCTTACTTCACTCGTCTTACTTCACTGGTCTTACTTCACTGGTCTTACTTCATTCGTCTTACTTCACTGGTCTTACTTCACTGGTCTTACTTCACTGGTCTTACTTCACTGGTCTTACTTCACTCGTCTTACTTCACTGGTCTTACTTCACTGGTCTTACTTCACTGGTCTTACTTCACTCGTCTTACTTCACTCGTCTTACTTCACTGGTCTTACTTCACTGGTCTTACTTCACTCGTCTTACTTCACTCGTCTTACTTCACTCGTCTTACTTCACTCGTCTTACTTCACTGGTCTTACTTCACTCGTCTTACTTCACTCGTCTTACTTCACTCGTCTTACTCGTGAAGACACTGCACTGTCTTGGTATCCTCGTAAATAGAAGTTAATCTAACGAAATAATGACTATTAGTAATATTTTATCATTATTAGGAGCGCTAAACGTGTAAGGGTATTACACAGCCTGGGGAGACGGAAGTAATGAGGTTAAATTCGAGGATGATAAAAGCAACTCTGATTCAATAAATCTTCTCCATCTGTAATTTACCTTTCTTTAGGCTGGTTGGGTTAATGGTTTTTCAGTGTTTTATAAGACTACACAATGGTCGATTTAACACTTTCAGGTACAGTTAAAACCTTTTTTTTTTTAAGGGGTAATTTGTCATTCTGTTTTGAAACTCTGTATATACTCCTCCTCGCGTGTTTAATGAATCTGGATAAATTTGGAAAATCTATTTATTAAAAGTGAATGAAACGAAGGTAAAAGGCATAATTAAAGTGAAAAAAGAGTCTCCATCCATGACAATTCAGACAGGGAGAGAAGCTTTCACTTTGGTAGTGTATGTATGTGTACCTTGGCTGATGACAGGTGTTTCCTCTCCCCCCTCCCTGTGCCATTATCTCTCCCCTCCTCCCTTTCTCCCCCCCCCCCTCTCTCTCTCTCTCTCCCAGCTGTTTAAAACCCCTTTAATTAAATCGCCAGGTCCACTAAAGTTTCCAAAATTTTAAATACCTTTACACACACATACACAGTGGAGAAAGGCCACTATGGTATATTTATATATAAAAAAAATTAGGAAAACGACAGATGCTAAATTCCAGACCAGTATGTAATATACATATTATCAGATCTCGAGAAGTTTGCAATTGAAAAACAAAACAGCATCTGAAGAGAAGACTCAGGAAACTAGCATAGATTTAGTTATTTAGAGTATTATCTTACGAATATTCTACAGGTTTATTATATATATATATATATATATATATATATATATATATATATATATATATATATATATATATATATATATATATATATATATATATATATATATATATATATATATATATATATATATATTAATAATCTTAACATATCTTAAAGCCGGTGTATGGATGACATGCAGTGTTATTGACCCTCATGTAGCAGACAAGGGATTCAAGACTGCCTGTCCTGTATCATCCGCACGGCTTTAGCGCTTCTTTTAATGCAACAACAAGTGTCGTTGTTGTTGTTATTGTTGAGCTTGCTGTTGTTAGTGGTGGTGGTAGAGGTATTAATATTGTTGATGGTGGTGGCTATGGTGGTCAGTGGTAGTTACTGGTGGATGTATTAGTATTCAATGGTAGTATTAGTGTTGTGGTGGTGGTATTAGTGTTATGGTGGTGGTATTAGTGTTATCGTGGTAGTATTAGTGTTGTGGTGGTGGCATTAGTGTTATCGTGGTAGTATTAGTGTTATGGTGGTGGTATTCGTGTTGTGGTGGTGGTATTAGTGTTATGGTGGTGGTATTAGTGTTATGGTTGTGGTATTAGTGTCATGGTGGTGGTATTAGTGTTATGGTGGTGGTATTAGTGTTATGGTGGTGGTATTCGTGTTGTGGTGGTGGTATTAGTGTTATGGTTGTGGTATTAGTGTCATAATGGTGGTATTAGTGTTGTGGTGGTGGTATTAGTGTTATGGTGGTGGTATTCGTGTTGTGGTGGTGGTATTAGTGTTATGGTTGTGGTATTAGTGTCATGGTGGTGGTATTAGTGTTATGGTGGTGGTATTAGTGTTATCGTGGTAGTATTAGTGTTATGGTGGTGGTATTCGTGTTGTGGTGGTGGTATTAGTGTTATGGTGGTGGTATTTGTGTTGTTGTGGTGGTATTAGTGTTATGGTGGTGGTATTAGTGTTATGGTGGTGGTATTAGTGTTATGGTGGTGGTATTTGTGTTGTTGTGGTGGTATTAGTGTTATGGTGGTGGTATTAGTGTTATGGTGGTGGTATTAGTGTTATGGTTGTGGTATTAGTGTCATGGTGGTGGTATTAGTGTTATGGTTGTGGTATTAGTGTTGTGGTGGTGGTATTAGTGTTATGGTGGTGGTATCAGTGTTATGGTGGTGGTATTTGTGTTATTGTGGTGGTATTAGTGTTGTGGTGGTATTAGTGTTGTGGTGGTATTAGTGTTGTGGTGGTATTAGTGTTGTGGTGGTATTAGTGTTGTGGTGGTATTAGTGTTGTGGTGGTATTAGTGTTGTGGTGGTATTAGTGTTGTGGTGTGGTGGTATTAGTGTTATGGTGGTGGTATTTGCGTTGTTGTGGTGGTATTAGTGTTGTGGTGGTATTAGTGTTGTGGTGGTATTAGTGTTGTGGTGGTATTAGTGTTGTGGTGGTGGTATTAGTGTTATGGTGGCGGTATTAGTGTTGTGGTGGTGGTATTAGTGTTATGCTGGTGGTATTAGTGTTGTGGTGGTATTAGTGTTGTGGTGGTATTAGTGTTGTGGTGGTATTAGTGTTGTGGTGGTATTAGTGTTGTGGTGGTATTAGTGTTGTGGTGGTATTAGTGTTGTGGTGGTATTAGTGTTGTGGTGGTATTAGTGTTGTGGTGGTATTAGTGTTGTGGTGGCTGTACTAGTGTTGTGATGGTGGTACTAGTGTGGTGGTGGTGGTGTTACTAGTGTTGTGATGGTGGTACTAGTGTGGTGGTGGTGGTACTAGTGTTGTGATGGCGGTACTAGTGTGGTGGTGGTGGTACTTGTGTTGTGATAGCGGTACTAGTGTTGGTGGTGGTGGTACTAGTGTTGGTGGTGGTGGTACTAGTGTTGGTGGTGGTGGTACTAGTGTTGGTGGTGGTGGTACTAGTGTTGGTGGTGGTGGTACTTGTGTTGTGATAGCGGTACTAGTGTGGTGGTGGTGGTACTAGTGTGGTGGTGGTGGTATTAGTGATGCGGTGGTGGTACTAGTGTGGTGATGGTGGTACTAGTGTTGTGGTGGTCGTACTAGTGTTGTGGTGGTGGTATTAGTTGAGGCACAGTATGTCTGTTGGGACCTAATTGTCAACTATGACCATAATTTTTAAAGGGGTGGACCGGTAAGCCAGCGGAAGGCCTCGGTCAGATGACCAAAAGCTCCAACATAAGGAACCACTTGTCCTGTTTCCTGACGAACCTTACCGAACTTAACCTTGTTGTCTTTGTTGTAAAACTGCTTGAGAGGGATGCTGTGAATGTTGTGAGGAAGTGTGTGGGAGATGTGGAGGGTGTGGGAGATGTAGAGAGTGTGGGAGATGTGGAGGGTGTGGGAGATGTAGAGACTGTGGGAGATGTGGATGGTGTGGGAGATGTAGAGAGTGTGGGAGATGTGGAGGGTGTGGGAGATGTAGAGAGTGTGGGAGATGTGGAGGGTGTGGGAGATGTAGAGAGTGTGGGAGATGTGGAGGGTGTGGGAAACGGTTTGGTAGAGAGAGTGGGACATATTGTGGGAAATAGTGTTGTGTGGGGAGACGTAATCAGAGAGGCGTAGTTATCGTTAGACGAAATGCATAATGATCAATCAGACTTACGTGCTAATAGACTGATGACTTACATGGTACTAGACTGTTGACTTACGTGCTACTAGACTGATGACTTACATGGTACTAGACTGTTGACTTACGTGCTACTAGACTGTTGACTTACGTGCTACTAGACTGTTGATTTACGTGCTACTAGACTGTTGATTTACGTGCTACTAGACTGTTGATTTACGTGCTACTAGACTGTTGACTTACGTGCTACTAGACTGTTGACTTACGTGCTACTAGACTGTTGACTTACGTGCTACTAGACTGTTGACTTACGTGCTACTAGACTGTTGACTTACGTGCTACTAGACTGTTGACTTACGTGCTACTAGACTGTTGACTTACGTGCTACTAGACTGTTGACTTACGTGCTACTAGACTGTTGACTTACGTGCTACTAGACTGTTGACTTACGTGCTACTAGACTGTTGACTTACGTGCTACTAGACTGTTGACTTACGTGCTACTAGACTGTTGACTTACGTGCTACTAGACTGCTGACTTACGTGCTACTAGACTGCTGACTTACGTGCTACTAGACTGTTGACTTACGTGCTACTAGACTGTTGACTTACGTGCTACTAGACTGTTGACTTACGTGCTACTAGACTGTTGACTTACGTGCTACTAGACTGTTGACTTACGTGCTACTAGACTGTTGACTTACGTGCTACTAGACTGTTGACTTACGTGCTACTAGACTGTTGACTTACGTGCTACTAGACTGTTGACTTACGTGCTACTAGACTGTTGACTTACGTGCTACTAGACTGTTGACTTACGTGCTACTAGACTGTTGACTTACGTGCTACTAGACTGTTGACTTACGTGCTACTAGACTGTTGACTTACGTGCTACTAGACTGTTGACTTACGTGCTACTAGACTGTTGACTTACGTGCTACTAGAGTGCATTACCTGTGCAAACTATTCACTACAAAATAGCAGTTGTACATCAGATTTTCTCCACTACGTTCATGTGTGTCATGTGTGTCATGTGTGTCATGTGTGTCATGTGTGTCATGTGTGTCATGTGTGTCATGTGTGTCATGCTCAGTTACTTCTGTAACGAGTAAAATGGTTGACAGTGGCGAGGAAGGTCGTACACGGGGCTGGTAACGCTGCTGAAAATCCTCACTTAATAAGAGTGTGGGGAGTGTAGACAGCCTGTACTGTCTGCACAGACAGCCCATGCTGTCTGCCAGCTTAGTTCATATTTCGCGCCATGCTGGTGCTGCCACCTATAGGCCTTGCCACTTCAGTATGCCCAGACTTGCCTCGCTCTCACTCACACAGCGGCCTGGCATCAACACACAAGGCCTCCCAGCTCTCTCTCGTGGGCATGGCCCTCCCGGGCCATGGGCTCAAACACACAAGCCTGTGAACCCACCACTACTTAACAATAAAGTAAGAAGCCTCCGAAGACGTATATCATTTAACTACCCGCTACCAGACTACCAAACAAGCCCGTTATAGGAGAAAGTGGTTGAGCTTCAGCTCCTAAGCCCCGCCTCTTATTTTGCGATCCACTGGTTTGTGTGTGTGTGTATACTCACCTAATTGTGGTTGCAGGGACCGAGACTCAGCTCCTGGCCCCGCCTCTTCACTGAGTGCTACTAGGTCCTCACTCTCCCTGCTCCATGAGTTTTATCATGCCTCGTCTTTAAGCTATGTATGGTTCCTGCCTCCACGTGTGTGTGTGTGTGTGTGTGTGTGTGTGTGTGTGTGTGTGTGTGTGTGTGTCTGCAAGTCATGTACGTATAACTTAGTAAAGTTTCCCCTCAAGGCGTACTTTCTGCTCTTCCTGTCGGTAAACTTTACAAGGTTATGCTGATAATTATATTCCTAATTAGTGTAATTAAAAGCTAGTGTTTCATTAGTAGTATCATGACAGACTTTCCCATTTCCCCTTCACGTTACTTTCTCTCACGCTTACACACACACTCTCTCTCTCTCTGTTTTCCACAGAGCTTTACAAGGTTAGTTAAAGGTTTCTAACTTTATAAACAAGCTAAAAGCTCTTACCTACATCGGCTCTCTCTCTCTCTCTCTCTCTCTCTCTCTCTCTCTCTCTCTCTCTCTCTCTCTCTCTCTCTCTAACAGAAAGCAAGATTTTTAACGTGTGTGCAGTTTGATGTGTCTACACATATCGTAGATGAAGTTTCCAGGTGAAGTTTATCGTAGCTACTGACTTCTTAGATGCCACTGAAGTTAGTAAGTAGAGGAGTTCATAATTATGAAGCAATCCACAATTATAGAGCCATTTACAGTTATAGAGGATTTTACCGTTTTAGAGAATAAAGAAAGCCAACAAATTCACTAAGTCGTAAATGGAAGTGAAACAAGTACGTTTTTAATACTTGATTGATTTATTTATTGAAATTACGAGAGTTTCACAGGTGAATATTGTGGGTAACACTCCATCGAACTCTCATGTTAGAGTCCTCTTAGTGAATGAGAGCGTGGAGAGAGAGAGAGAGAGAGAGAGAGAGAGAGAGAGAGAGAGAGAGAGAGAGAGAGAGAGAGAGAGAGAGAGAGAGAGAGAGAGAGAGAGAGAGCATGACAAAACAAATAAGAGATTAATTCCCTAACTGTGACAGCTAACAGAGAAGGAACATCAGCATCAGTGTGTGCTGTCATCTGAGGTGTGAGAGAGCACTTGATTACCCGTGACATTGTCTCACTCATCTTTACTAAGCTGGTGTTCGCTGCTTGATAAAATAACAGAAAAAAAAACAAGCTTAACTAGATGTATTTCGGTTGCTGAGCGATTCCCCAAAAAATGTATCCGGACACTGCATAACCCCAGCCACCTCTACTTTAATGACACGATGACTTGACGAAACTAGAAGAAACATTCACAGGTTATCACATGGAAACTAATATCCTAATTTCTTCCCTAAAAATGGAAGACCAGGACATACACAGCCAAAAACTAATTCAAACCTTCTACTAAGAAATATCAACTTTGAAGCCAAACTGATGAGACATTCCCTTGTTATCTTAGACCAATATTCTAAAATATACAACCATATTAAGTTTGAAGCCGCTCAGCAGTTGCATTAACAAGTTATCAGACACCGCTGTATGACCCTAGTGGGTTTAGCACTTTTTTTATTATAATAAGTTATCCGAGTAGAAGTATTAAAGCCAATCAGATGAGGTACAGTGGTACAGTGGTACAGTGGCACAGTGGTACAGTGGTACAGTGGTGCAGTGGCACAGTGGTACAGTGGCACAGTGGTACAGTGGTACAGTGGTACAGTGGTACAGTGGTACAGTGGCACAGTGGTACAGTGGTACAGTGGTACAGTGGTGCAGTGGTACAGTGGTGCAGTGGTACAGTGGCACAGTGGTACAGTGGCACAGTGGTACAGTGGTGCAGTGGTACAGTGGTGCAGTGGTACAGTGGTACAGTGGTACAGTGGTACAGTGGTACAGTGGCACAGTGGTACAGTGGTACAGTGGTACAGTGGTACAGTGGTACAGTGGCACAGTGGTACAGTGGTACAGTGGCACAGTGGTACAGTAGTACAGTGGCACAGTGGTACAGTGGCACAGTGGTACAGTGGTACAGTGGTGCAGTGGTACAGTGGTACAGTGGTACAGTGGCACAGTGGCACAGTGGTACAGTGGTACAGTGGTACAATGGTACAGTGGTACAGTAGCACAGTGGTACAATAGTACAGTGGTACAGTGGTACAGTGGTACAATGGTACAGTGGTACAATGGTACAGTGGCACAGTGGTACAATGGCACAGTGGTACAATGGCACAGTGGTACAATAGTACAGTGGTACAGTGGTACAGTGGTACAGTGGTACAATGGCACAGTGGTACAATGGTACAGTGGTACAGTGGTACAGTGGTACAGTGGTACAGTGGTACAGTGGTACAATGGTACAGTGGTACAGTGGTGCAGTGGTACAATGGTACAGTGGTACAGTGGTACAGTGGTACAATGGTACAATGGTACAGTGGTACAGTGGTACAATGGTACAATGGTACAGTGGTACAGTGGTACAGTGGTACAGTGGCACAGTGGCACAGTGGTACAGTGGTGCAGTGGTACAGTGGTGCAGTGGCACAGTGGCACAGTGGTACAGTGGCACAGTGGTACAGTGGTACAGTGGTACAGTGGCACAGTGGCACAGTGGTACAGTGGTACAGTGGTACAGTGGTGCAGTGGTACAGTGGCACAGTGGTACAGTGGCACAGTGGTACAGTGGTGCAGTGGTACAGTGGTGCAGTGGTACAGTGGTACAGTGGCACAGTGGTACAGTGGCACAGTGGCACAGTGGTACAGTGGTACAGTGGCACAGTGGTACAGTGGTACAGTGGTACAGTGGCACAGTGGTACAGTGGTACAGTGGCACAGTGGTACAGTAGTACAGTGGTACAGTGGCACAGTGGTACAGTGGTACAGTGGTGCAGTGGTACAGTGGTACAGTGGTACAGTGGCACAGTGGCACAGTGGTACAGTGGTACAGTGGTACAATGGTACAGTGGTACAGTAGCACAGTGGTACAATAGTACAGTGGTACAGTGATACAGTGGTACAATGGTACAGTGGTACAATGGTACAGTGGTACAGTGGCACAGTGGTACAATGGCACAGTGGTACAATGGCACAGTGGTACAATAGTACAGTGGTACAGTGGTACAGTGGTACAATGGCACAGTGGTACAATGGTACAATGGTACAGTGGTACAGTGGTACAGTGGTACAGTGGTACAGTGGCACAGTGGTACAGTGGTACAGTGGCACAGTGGTACAGTGGTACAGTGGTACAGTGGTACAGTGGCACAGTGGTACAGTGGCACAGTGGTACAGTGGTACAGTGGTACAGTGGTACAGTGGCACAGTGGCGCAGTGGTACAGTGGTACAGTGGTACAATGGTACAATGGTACAGTGGTACAGTGGTGCAGTGGTACAATGGTACAGTGGTACAGTGGTACAGTGGTACAGTGGTACAATGGTACAATGGTACAGTGGTACAGTGGTACAATGGTACAGTGGTACAGTGGTACAGTGGTACAGTGGTACAATGGTACAGTGGTACAGTGGTACAGTGGCACAGTGGTACAATTGTACAGTGGTACAGTGGTACAGTGGCACAGTGGTACAGTGGTACAGTGGTACAATGGTACAGTGGTACAGTGGTGCAGTGGTACAATGGTACAGTGGTACAGTGGTACAGTGGTACAATGGTAGTGGTACAATGGTACAGTGGTACAGTGGTACAGTGGCACAGTGGTGCAGTGGTACAATGGTACAGTGGTACAGTGGTACAGTGGTACAGTGGCACAGTGGTGCAGTGGTACAGTGGTACAATGGTACAGTGGTGCAGTGGTACAGTGGTGCAGTGGTACAGTGGTACAATGGTACAGTGGTACAGTGGTACAGTGGCACAGTGGTGCAGTGGTACAGTGGTACAATGGTACAGTGGTACAGTGGTACAGTGGCACAGTGGTGCAGTGGTACAGTGGTACAGTGGTACAATGGTACAGTGGTGCAGTGGTACAGTGGTACAGTGGTACAGTGGTACAGTGGTACAGTTATTTAAGGCTTCAATAAACTGACAAAAAATTACAACACGTGAAAATAAGAGGTTTCATTTTTTTTGTTATATTAGCTTCAAAATTCCCTACCAACCATAAGAAAAAATAATTTAATATTTTTATGAAGTACAATTTGATATATTTTTTCTGTAAGTTGACAGACTGGCCGCTGCAGTCATAACTGAAGACAGTAATGTGAGCAGCGGATGAACCCTCACTCCCGTGTTTGATGCAGTTCATGGAAGTATTTTATATTCGTTAAGAAAACCCATTTAGTTAATAAAATTGCCAATTTAAAATTTACATGCTCAAAGTTACATGCTCAAAGTAAAAAGCCAAAATTGCTTTTAATAAATCCTATTAAATTTGAAGCTTATCAGAGGAGGTATTCTCCAGTAACTGCTCTAAATCAAACGATTCTCTAAGTTTTTAACAACTTCACTAAAATTTCAAGTTTGCAACCGAACATTGTCAAAACTTTAAGATTATTATTATTATTATTGCGTAATGCGTCACTGTTAAGATTTTGAAACCGTTACAACGAGTTATTCTTTAATCAGTGAATGGTAACCAATATCATTATTTATTCAATAAAACTGGAAAATTGGGACTAATAACAGAGTGAAAAACGCTTTCTGTAAGACACACCAGAGCTGAAAATTTTCAGTTGACCAAAAGTGGCATTCTGCAGTTATTGCAAGAATTTCATAGATTACTAGGTTTTAAAACGAATCATTGGCCGGCACACAAACTAAACTTAATTTGTACTAATGTGATCATAAAGTGCATCACCTATTATATATTAAAACCTTTCAAATATAATTATTTAGTGGAAATCAAAATTAACAGTTTTATGAATAAATCTGGCAGATGTGCACCACTGGAATTTCACACTCCGCCATCGTCGATTATCAGGCTCAGTTTTTGAACAATTGAAGCCAAGCAGCAGAGGATTTTGGAAATTATAGGAGCCATTCCATGATGCTGGGAATGAATTTTACAACTCTGGTCATGGGTCCCCTGCACTTGGCAATTAATATAAGAATCTTGCACTAGTTACCGTACACCAGTGTTGAAAATTTGAAGTAGATTGGATAAGGCCTCGTGTTGTGAGCTAATAAAAAATATCAAAAAGTTGGAGTAAGAAAAAATCAGGTAACCGCTTAAAAGGTTCCACTTATAATAATAATAATAATAATAATAATAATAATAATAATAATAATAATATCTTTATTTTCTACAAGTACATTTACAAGGTATACAGACCATAGCTGACATCAATGACATACTACTACTATATAGAAAGCCGCTTGTTATGCAGAGCATTTCGGGCAAGTTATGTCAATTTTGTCCCAGGATGCGACCCACACCAGTCGACTAACACCCAGGTACCCATTTTACTGATGGGTGAACAGGGACAGCAGATGTAAGGAAACACGCCCAATGCTTTCACCGTTGACAGAAATCGAACCCGGACCCTCAGCGTGTGAAGCGAGAGCTTTGCCTACCAGGCCACGAGCCACCTAGATACCTAAATATTCCTCTTTTTCATCACCGGTAAATGTATTTATTTTAATAAGAAAAAGAAACAACATCTTGTAATATTTTGTGAAGAAAATATTCTGTTGATTCTGGCTAAGATCGTCAACGCTTGCTAAAGGAATTTAACAGCTAACATCAAACTAATATAGTTGTACTTATTTTAACTAATAGTATTAAACTCGTAAATTTTAATACTGTATTATTTATATTGAACTTTAAAATATTAATATTATGAATATTAAGCTTTAAAAATACCAGCACTAATACTAGTCCTATTGCTGGTGCTGCTGGTGCTGCTGGTGCTGCTGGTGCTGCTGCTGGTGCTGCTGGTGCTGCTGGTGCTGCTGCTGGTGCTGCTGCTGCTGCTGCTGCTGCTGCTACTGCTGCTGCTGCTGCTGCCGCTGCTGCCGCCACCGCCGCCGCCACTACTACTTTGCAAATATCAGATTCAGTTACATAAATTACAAAAGCCTTACTTAAAAACAATCGTGGTCGTAGCCAGAACTGGCAGTGACAGGTGAGAGGAACATTCAGGTCATGCAAACTTTACCAAGAGTGACTGGAACTACGAAGTCAGGTCACGGGCCACTCCGGGCAACCAGATGACCTAACCGCGAGTCTTACAGTCCTGAGTTTCTGGTGAGCACACTCCTAGAATGAGCACGTTCTTAGAGAGGGTAGTACAGGTGTAGCGAGATCTTACATAGACTACCTTCCCATGTACTTCCCTGTACCTCCATGTACACTGATGTACTTTGAAGTACTCCCATATACATTTATTTGATAATCCCATGTACTCCTAAGGATTACAAGTACATCACGTGGCCCGGTGGCCTGGTGGCTAAAGCTCCCGCTTCACACACGGAGGGTCCGGGTTCGATTCCCGGCGGGTGGAAAACATTTCGTCACGTTTCCTTACACCTGTTGTCCTGTTCACCTAGCAGCAAATAGGTACCTGGGTGTTAGTCGACTGGTGTGGGTCGCATCCTGGGGGACAAGATTAAGGACCCCAATGGAAATAAGTTAGACAGTCCTCGATGACGCACTGACTTTCTTGGGTTATCCTGGGTGGCTAACCCTCCGGGGTTAAAAATCCGAACGAAATCTTATCTTACAGCAGCTGCTACGTACTCCATGGGAGGTCACAGCATCTGAAAGAAAACAGAGAGAGAGAGAGAGAAAGCCACCAGCAGCTGTCATCTGAAAGCTCGCACACCCTTTTTTTGGTTATGTTTGTCAGCCTTTATGTTGATTGTGCAGTGGTACCTTTATCTCTGGTGAATCCCAGATGGTGACAGGTGGATTCCAGACAATGGCAGGTGGATCACATATAGTAACAGGTGGATCCCAGATGGTGACAGGTGAATCCCAGATATAGTAACATACTAACAGGTGCATCCCACATATCACCATGACAAGTGGATCCCAGATGGTGACAAGTGGATCAGACATAGTGACAAATGGATAAGAGATGGTGACAGGTTGATCACAGATGGTGACAGGCTGACCACAGTTAGTGACAGGTAATTAATTCTAAAATGTAACAAACATACTGAAATGTAACAAGCATATATGAAGTCAAGAAATCTCTTAGCTTCGCTGTGAACACATGCACTGCTGTCTTGGCTTCAGACTACATCACCAAAATCTTAAATCATTTTCGTGGTCAATTTAATTCCCCCTCAAAGAAGGTTCCTTGATGTTGGCGAGAGGTTCTTGATCTAAGGAAATGGACCAATACTTCAATTCTTTGAATCAAGCCTAAATGCCTTCCATTCCCCAAGGTACTGTATGACCCCTGTGGGTTTAGTGCTCCCGATGCATGTAATAATAATAATAATAATAATAATAATAATAATAATAATAATAATAATAATAATAATAATAAAAATAAGAAGAAGAAGAAGAAGAAGAAGAAGAAGAAGAAGAAGAATAGCCAGTTTAACTGAGATCTATATTATTTAGTTCATAGGTGCCATAGTTATTTTCTTTTCCCCGGGAATAGAACTTTACGTTGTCTACATCAGTGATTCCCAAAGTGAGCGGTTCCGCCCCCCTGGGGGAGGTGGAAAGATCCAGGGGAGTCGTTGAGGAAAAAAAGGGCGGCAAGGTGGCATCAGAACCAAGGGAGCGTTTGTCTTACAAAATGTATATGACAAAATCTAAGTTACGAACATTTAAATAACACAAGTGCTTTACAAAGAATAACATTAACATAAGAGTTATACACGACAACACAGTTTTGTTTTATTTAATGGTCCGAAGTAGAGGTTAAAAGTTCGAACGTTTGTTCTGACGTGTCACACCCCAGCCAGATCAAACAGCAGACGCCGTAGGTGCTGGTGATGATCGGATTTATCCTTTCATATTGTTAAATAAATTCGTTTACTATGTCAATTTTTATTTGTGAAATAAATACGTTTGTTAATAGTGTTAGATTAGTTGTTGTTTAGAATTTTCAGTAAACCTAATAACAAGAATGAGGTGTGTTCCTATGTGTGTGTGTGTGGGGGGGGGAGAGGTATAGGCACAAATCACCCTGAACAAAATAGTATGAGTCATCCTGGACATGGCTCCAAGAGAACATGTTGGCCAGGATGAATTACAACAATTGGACATACTGAATGTTGAAGACAGAGTAAAACAACTGAATTTAAATCAAGCTTATAAAATTGCTCACAGTGTCCAGAATATCTTGCTGCCAATTTTGTCAAGGCTGAAAACCGAAGCAATCATAGTACTTAGGGGGAGAGAACACAACTTTGTAGTACCCACAGTCAGTGGCCAGGCTTCAAACACCTTTTATTGTACAGCAATGAAGGAATGGAACAGACTACCTGCACATGTCAAAGCCAGTCATAGCATGAACCAGTTCAAGAAGACTGCCAAAAGGTGCCTAATGAATGTAGCGCCAGAAAGAGGAGAAAATATTTTTTTATTTTTTTAGCTAACACACATGTAAATATAAATAACTCATTTTATCTTATTCCTCGTATACCTCCTTTATAGTATAATAATAATATATTATTTCCTTTATAGTATAATAATAAGGCATTAAAAGGACCCCTGTGGAAATAAGTTGTTCTTCAACTCTGTATATCTTCGGTTAGGCTTCATTTAGATTATTCTGCACAGCTCTGATCACAGTATTACAGAATGGATATAGTGTATTAATGTTGGTAGAATTACCGACAATATGTTATGTAAAAGAACACAAGTGCAACTAATGTGACATTTTATTGTCAACGTTTTGCTCTCCGGGAGTTTTATTAAGCTCATGGAGAGCGAAACGTTGTGCCACAATAAAATGTCACATTAGTTGCACTTGTGTCCTTTTACTTAACAGAATGGATATAAATGCACTGGAAAATGTACAAAGGAGGATGACAAAGTTGATCCCATGTATCAGAAATCTTCCCTATGAGGATAGACTGAGGACCCTGGATCTGCACTCTCTAGAAAGGCGTATAAATGAGGTGTATAAATGGAAAACAGTAATAAATAAAGGGGATGTAAATAGCGTGTTAAAAGTATCTAACCAAGACAGGACTCGCAGCAATGGTTTCAAGTTGGAAAAATACAGATTCAGGAAGGACATAGGAAAGCACTGGTTTGATAATAGAGTTGTGGATGAGTGGAACAAACTCCCGAGTACCGTCATAGAAGCTAGGACCTTGTGTAGTTTTAAAAATATGTTAGATAAATACATGAGTGGGTGTGGGTGAGTGTGAGCTGGACCTGACTAGCTTGTGCTTGTGGGTCTGATGCAGTGTCCCTCCCTAAAGTGGATGTAACCTGACTAGGTGGGTCATTGATCTAAGCCGGGGGTGACATGGACGTGCCTCGCATGGGCCAGTAGGCCTGCTGCAGTGTTCCTTCTTTATGTTCTTAAGTCACTCTGTCCGACTTTTTTGGGTTATCCTAGGTTCTCTACACATATGCTGCTATGTATGATAATCTATGTAAATGTATTTGTGTATACCTGAATAAACTTACTTTTACTCCTTCTCCTCCTCCCCGGCATAAGAAGATGAATACCATTCTTAATGAAGTTCAAGCAATTTGTAATCGACTAGGCCTCATAATATCTTCCTCTAAAACAAAGATATTAACAAGCAAACGACATCCCCCACCCATCTATTTGCAGGGTGAAATCATTAGCTACGTTAAAACTTACAGATATCTTGGTGTAGATGTACCCTTTAACAAATCCACTATACCACAACTAAACAAGAAATGTAAAGCTAGGCTAAATGCTCTCAAAGCTGTTGCTGGCTACAATCCCAACTATGGTGCTAATGTGAGAATCGTGAGAATGATGTACATAGCCTATGTTAGGTCCTTAGTTGATTATGCTGCTCCCATGTTGATATTAGCTAGAGAAAGTTCCCTCCGACCCTTGGAGTTAATGCAAAATGAAGCTCTCAGGACTATTCTTGGCTGTCCCAGATCTACAAAAGTTCTTAACATGAGGAAGGAGCTTGGTATTTCTAGTATCAGTGATAGGATTGTTGAAATTAACACTGTACTCGGTATTAGAATGTTGAGAAACGAACCAGACACTGTCACAGTGAATCTTACCAAGTGTCTAGAGGTAAATACACACAGATCTAAATGGATTGTGAAAACGTGCAATTGCATTAAGTTTTATAACCTGCATGAACTGTATCACTGTAGGCAACAAGAGCATTTCACTCCTCCATGGAAGATGTGTTCATTTAATATCACATACCTACAAGTCCCTCCCAAGAAGCTCATTGCTAGTAATCCCTTCCTTAAATCTCTTGTTAGAGCAACTGCTCAAGAAGAAATTTTTCGCCTAGCTGGTAGTAATAAGTTATCACAAGTTATATACACTGATGGATCTAAACAGGAGTCTTCTGGCAGGGCTGCATCTGCTCTTGTTGCCACCTCCCTAGTTAAGAACGATAATAAATTTGTTGAGTTAGGCATAAGAATTAACAACTGGGCGTCTACACTGCAAACTGAATTGTTTGCAATCCTAATGGCGCTAAAGCTAACCTATGACACTGAGCTTGACTCTATCATCATTACTGATTCTATGTCATCATTGAAGGCTCTTGGCTCATATAATGACTCCAACAACATGCTCAATGGGGAAGCCAGGTATAGATACTCAAAAATTAGGGACAAAGGAATTAACGTACAATTGCTATGGATCCCATCACACATTGGATTACTCCTTCATGATAAAGTTGATATGTTAGCCAAGAAGAGTATCCAGAAGGAGAACGTAGAATATAACTTTGGTATAACTGTGTCTAGCATTAGGAATAATATTAGGAGAGAAGTAAATAATGAAGATGATTGTTATAGGAATGCAGTTAGAAGCCTGAGTAGATCTATAACCCACTATGATAACATGAACGTAGATAAGTATGTTTATGGAGCAACTTGCAATGTGAACAGACTGACTGATGTTGTAATGGCCAGGCTTAGGCTTGGTTACAAGTACTTCTGGCAGTTTGGGAGACACACAGATGATGATCAAACTAAATGTAAATTATGTGATCAGGCATATGGTCACTCTCTTGAACACTATGTGCTTAATTGTCCACTTATTGAGGAATACAGAGACAGACAGTATAATAACCTATGTGACATGTCAAGATATCTTATTAATGAAAATAAGATACCAGATATACTAATCAAATTTCCTAAATTTGCTTGTAACAGATAAGTGAACTATAGATATGTAGATATAAATCCATATGTATTCCTGTTAACCCTTTGGGGCCTAGTTCCTAGGCCTTTTGTGTATCCACATGCTCTCGCGCTACCGTCCACAGGATGGATATGGGGTGCACAATAAACTAGCCACTTCGGTGGCAAAATCTAAATCCTCCTCCTCCACCTCCTACTCATCCTCCTCCCGTTTCCGGCCAAGTGGGTGGAGACCGGCTTCAGCACTTTCACTCTCCACCCACACCTGTCTCCCCTCCCTGACACTCTCTCCTTTCTCCTCCTACTATTCTCTCTCCCCCACACTCCTTTCTCACCTACGCTGTCTTCTCACCCCAACAATCTGGAGAGTGAAGCAGTAAAGGCCAGATCCATACATAATTTTAAGACGACGTACGAGAGTGAACGAAGCAACGACCAGCGAAGAAGCGGGGCCAGGAGCTGTGAATCGACCGCTGTAAACACATATAGGTGAGTACACAGTGTTGTGCAGATGTAATATATACAGACTTTGCAAAAGCCTTCGACAAGTGTGACCATGGCGTAATAGGGCACAAAATGCGTGCTAAAGGAATAACAGGAAAAGTCGGTCGATGGATCTATAATTTCCTCACTAACAGAACACAGAGAGTAGTAGTCAACAGAGTAAAGTCCGAGGCAGCTACGGTGAAAAGCTCTGTTCCACAAGGCACAGTACTCGCTCGCATCTTGTTCCTCATCCTCATATCCGACATAGACAAGGATGTCAGCCACAGCACCGTGTCTTCCTTTGCAGATGACACCCGAATCTGCATGACAGTGTCTTCCATTGCAGACACTGCAAGGCTCCAGGCGGACATCAACCAAATCTTTCAGTGGGCTGCAGAAAACAATATGAAGTTCAACGATGAGAAATTTCAATTACTCAGATATGGTAAACATGAGGAAATTAAATCTTCATCAGAGTACAAAACAAATTCTGGCCACAAAATAGAGCGAAACACCAACGTCAAAGACCTGGGAGTGATTATGTCGGAGGATCTCACCTTCAAGGACCATAACATTGTATCAATCGCATCTGCTAGAAAAATGACAGGATGGATAATGAGAACCTTCAAAACTAGGGAGGCCAAGCCCATGATGACACTCTTCAGGTCACTTGTTCTATCTAGGCTGGAATATTGCTGCACACTAACAGCACCTTTCAAGGCAGGTGAAATTGCCGACCTAGAAAATGTACAGAGAACTTTCACGGCGCGCATAACGGAGATAAAACACCTCAATTACTGGGAGCGCTTGAGGTTCCTAAACCTGTATTCCCTGGAACGCAGGAGGGAGAGATACATGATTATATACACCTGGAAAATCCTAGAGGGACTAGTACCGAACTTGCACACGAAAATCACTCACTTCGAAAGCAAAAGACTTGGCAGACGATGCACCATCCCCCCAATGAAAAGCAGGGGTGTCACTAGCACGTTAAGAGACCATACAATAAGTGTCAGGGGCCCGAGACTGTTCAACTGCCTCCCAGCACACATAAGGGGGATTACCAACAGACCCCTGGCAGTCTTCAAGCTGGCACTGGACAAGCACCTAAAGTCAGTTCCTGATCAGCCGGGCTGTGGCTCGTACGTTGGTTTGCGTGCAGCCAGCAGCAACAGCCTGGTTGATCAGGCTCTGATCCACCAGGAGGCCTGGTCACAGACCGGGCCGCGGGGGCGTTGACCCCCGGAACTCTCTCCAGGTAAACTCCAGGTAAACTCCAGGTAAACTCCAGGTAAACTCCAGGTGGTGGTTAAGAAAGGAGGTGGTGGTGACTGGTGAGGGAGAATGGTGGTGGTGAGGGAGGGTGGTGGTTAGGACAGTAGGTGGTGGTGAGGTAGGATGGTGGTAGTTAGTAAGTTTAACCAGGTATATGCAAATACAGTTACAAATATTATCATACATAGCAGCATATGTGTAGAGAACCTGGGATAACCCAAAAAAGTCAGAGTGACTTATTTCCATTGGTTCCTTCTGTTACCTTATCAATAATATTACATGAATATAAAAAATCAAATGTGGCAGATAAGAAATTATACAAAAATAACACATAAAACAAATTATATGAAATATTGAATAAAAGATGATAAAGATAGAATGAGTAGATCACAAGAATTATCAAGATATGAAAGAAATATGAAGAATACTAAATCATAATAGAGTTCACTTTGTTGGAATATAACGAAAAATAGAAGACAATGAATATATATTAGAAATTAATAAACATCTCAAGGGAATGCATTTATTGCTCTAATAACAGATGTTGCTAGTGGCTTGTCCTTCCTTGGTGGGACAGCCAGACAGCCATTCAAATAGCAGTAGGTTGTGCCAGGATTTGCTGTTTGCAGGGGCAACGTTTTGCAGGGGCATCGTTTTGCAGGGGTATCGTTGACTTTCTTCAAAAGGTCGGCGAATTTGCTAGCAGCCTGAGGGAGAGCTGCTGTGGGGATGTGTGTCAGCGTCCTGGTGGACGTTAATCTGATTGCAGATTTTAGGTCCTCTGTAGAGGTGAAGTCGTGGTAGCTCTCAGCTCTTGTCTGCTGGGAGGAGCTCTTGGTTGTTCCCACTTGGAGCTCTCTGGGAGCTTAGACATCCATTGTGTGCACGGATGTTGAGATTTGAGGGACTGAGTGCACACTCCCTGTGGCACACCTGACAGTTGCCTCGTGGTGGTAAGGTAGAATGGTGGAGGTGAAGGTGCACGGTGATGTGGTAGTGGTAAGCGAATTAGGTGATGAGGTAGAATGATGGTGATGGAGGTAGTGTTAGTTCATGAAACCTTCCATAAAGTCCTGTTCGGCTCCCAATGGTATATTGTTGTTTAATCTCCCTCTAAATACATATCTTTTGTACAGTAGAAAGTTCGTGGCACTAGTGATAGCTCCTTCGGTTTGCATCTGAAACGTCCGGCACGGACGGAAACGCTGGACATGTTTCCTTACACCTGTCCCTGTTCGCCTAGCAATGGAAATAAGTCACTTTGTCTGACTTTTTTGGGTTATCCTAGGTTCTCTACATATATGCTGCTATGCATGATAATCTGTGTAAATGTATTTGTGTACACCTGAATAAACTTACTTACCTGGGTATTAGCCAACTGCTGTGAGTTGCATCCTGGGGAAGAGGATCAAGGGACCCTAGTGTAAATATTCCACACTGACGGTCTTTCTGGGTATACCCTGGGTTAGTAACCCTCCGAGGTAGTATTACAAGTAAATAACAATCGTTGCTTTGAGCACACACGCAAAAAAGTGATAATGCCTCACCGTAAATAACGCATCATCACTTTTTCTTGCGTGTTTGACCTAATTCATGTCTGCATAAATAACTCAATACGATTGTGACCAGATATAAGCATGTAAGATAAGATAAAATACGATAAAATGATATAAATTATTCATTACCACTATAATTTGTTCAGCTATCAAAACTTTGGGGTCCAGTCCCTGGACCCGTTATATACCTCTAACATTTTGACTACCACCCGCAGGATAGGTATGGTGTGCTTATTAAAGATTTTAACCTAAACTCTGAAAATATTTAAACTTTTGATACAACCTAACCTAACTTGGGTTAATCAAGCCAAACTTAGTGTGATCTAAATTAAAAATAAAAAAAATAGTGCTTTTAAGTTTACAGGAAGTGCTAGGAAGCTGACGTTGAGTACATAGTAAAAGATAAACGTAGTAAAATGAGGATACAATACTATATAACATTTACACAAATAACCCGCACATAAAAGACAGAAGCTTACGACGACGTTTCGGTCCGACTTGGACCATTGACAAAGTCACACTAACAGAGGTGGAGCAGGACGGCTATATATAGGCAGGAAGAGGTGGAGGTAGTAGTAGTGGTAGTAGTAGTAGTAGTAGTAGTACAAGAATAGTATATAATACCGACAGGATGAAATGACACATGCACAACACCCGGGCATCCCCACCGTAGACGTTTCGCCATCCAGCCAGCCACTGGATGGCGAAACGTCCACAACAAAGACAACCAGACGCCGCACATGTGTCTAATTTCATCAGTAGATGTAGTAGAAGAAGAAGAGGTAGTAGTAGTGGTAGTGGTAGAAGTGGGAAATAAGGAAGACGAGCCAGTCAAATACAAAGGAAGGGGAGCACTGCAAGAGAGCTAGAAACCCACAGAGGGAGAGCAAGCGCACAGAGGTGCGTGAAAGGGGAAGTGGTGAAATAAAATAAAGAAGGAACAGAAACACGAGACAGGAGAGAGAAAGACAACCCAGAGGAGAAAAGGAGAGAGGAAAGGGGAAGAGGAAGAAGAAAAAGAAGGAGAAGAAGAAAAAATGAGGATTCAGGTTAAGTCACGGGTGTTCTGAAGTTTGGAGCATTTTACAATGTAGTGGGAGAGGAAGGCATCTACAGAGACGAAGCCAGGGCTAAGGTTCATATAAGGAAAGTTGTGTATAAGAGAGGATTCAACTAAACGGCGACTGTTCGAGTTGGAAGTAGGGAAGACAGTTTTAGCAGAAGACCAGTCAATAGGATGGCTATGATCTCTGACGTGACAGAAAAGAGCATTGTTAGTGTCGGCAAGCCTAACACTATTTTTGTGCTCTCTAAGTCTGTCAGAAAGAGATCGACCAGTTTCTCCAAATTATTGAAGAGGACAGGAGGAGCAAGAAATAGAGTAGACACCAGGAACATCTGTAGAGGGAGGAGAGGTATGAACGAGATTAGTGCGAAGAGTGTTAGTCTGGCGGAAGGTAAGCTTGATGTCTAAGGGACGGAGAGAATTGTTGAGATTAGAAAGACCGGAAATGTAGGGAAGGCAGAGGATAGGAGAGTTCCCATGAGTAGAGAGTTTGGGAGAGAAGAAATTGCGTTTAGCACGTGAGAGGGCAGAGTCTATGAAATGGGAAGGGTAGCCAAGACGGGAGAACGAATTATAAAGAGTGGAAATTTCTGCTGGAAGGAACTGAGGATCACAGATGCGGAGGGCACGGAGAAAGAGGGAGATAAGAACACTTTTCTTGACAGGGGAAGCATGATAGGAAAAGTAGTGAATGTACATGCCACTGTGCATAGGTTTACGGTAAACGGAAAAGGAAAAACCTGTATCTGAGCGGTGGACATGGACATCAAGGAAAGGAAGTAAGGAATTAGATTCCCATTCAGCTTTAAACTTAATGGAAGGGGCAAGATTGTTAAGAGCTTCAAGAAAAGGTTGGAAGAGACTGGAGTCATGAGGCCACAGAGCAAAGATGTCATCCACATAGCGGAGCCAGAGTGAAGGTTGCACATCGAGGGTAGGAAGAAGAACAGTCTCGAAGTATTCCATGTAAAGATTAGCAAGGACAGGAGAGAGAGGAGAGCCCATAGCGACACCGAAGGTTTGGGAATAATATTTCCCTTGGAAGGAAAAGGAGTTAGAGTCCACACAGAGGCGGATCAGATCAAGAAAGACATCAGTGAGGATAGGGAGATGAAGAAACCCTTCATGGGCCTTCTCTCTAAGGAAATCAAGGACATCATCAAGAGGGACATTGGTGAAGAGGGACTCAACGTCAAGACTAAGCATCTTACAGGTTGGGAGAGAGCGAACCCGTTCAATGAAGTCTTGAGAGTGACGGAGGTGGGCAGGAGAAAAAGTACCAAGAAAGGGAGTGAGGGTTTTGGCCAGCCAAGAAGCAAGAGAATAAGAGACAGAACCTCTAGAGGATATGATAGGAAGAAGAGGAATATCAGGTTTATGAGTTTTGGGAAGGCCATAGAAATAGGGAAGAGAGGGACAGATGACACGAAACCGTTGAACAAGGTCAAAGTCAGGAGGACAGAGGTCGGAGAGAGTCCTTAGTTTTTTGTTGAAAGTTCTCTTGATGCGATCAAGAGGGTTGGAAACGAGAGGAGTGTAGGTGCGTGAGTCAGAGAGCAAGACATCAGCTTTACGGAGGTAATCCTCGCGATCAAGGATAACTACCGAATTACCTTTGTCAGAAGATAGTATGACAATGTTAGTGTTAGATTTAAGAGAAGAAAGGGCAAGTTGGTAACGGCGTGGAAGGTGGTGATTCTTGGAAAACAGACTAACAAGAGCAGCAACAGACAGTACCACGAAAAGTGGACAAGTCAGGAAGATTACGGAAGCGAGATTGACGAAAGGAATCAAAAGAGCTAATCAGGGAAATACCAGCGCGAGGAGTAGGCGAAGTGGCAAAGGAAAGACCAAAACCAAGAAGTTCAAGCTCATACTGGGAGAGTGAGACAGAAGACAGATTAGTAACACAGTCAGTGAGGGAGAATTTAGACCAAGGGCGAGCTGAGATGAGACGTTGAAGTTTATTTTGTAGTTTGGAAGAATGAATTTGCGCATTCAGGCGAGCAGTGTCAAAGGCAATGGTAGAGAGAAGGTTACAGAGATCCTGTGGTAGAGCCGCAAAGAGAGCACGTTGACGTTGACGGAGAGTAAAGAAGGCATCTTCAACCTGTGATTTAGTAGAAAGAATGAGCTGTTGAAGTAGGAGACGGGCATGATCAGGAAAGGGAGTGCCCAGTGGGTTATTTGTGTATCGTTCCAGTCACGGTATTGTGCCTTTTTGTTATCTATATAACATTTAATGGTGCTACGTACGTACATTTTTTCATAGTTTCCCTTAAACTATACGAGACTAGTTTTCTACTATTATTTGCTATAAAAGAAAACGATACGCTTATGGCCTAACATAAATATTAAGAGAGTGATGCCACAGCCCTGCATATGTGTGTAAGGAGGTACTAGTAAGATGTCTCTCGTGTATGTAAATAAACTTCGTAATTAACCTTTCAGTTCATCTCTCTTGTCAGATTTTCCCATCCGAACTAGACGTGTTTCTGTAACTGGTTTCTGTACACACAGGTTCTCTACACATATGCTGTTATGTATGATAATCTATGTAACTGTATTGTGTATACCTGAATAAACTTACTTACTTATTCTATAGCTGAGCTTCAAATTATAAGATATTACAGGGGTCACCCATGGAAATAAGTCACTGTGACTATTTTTTTTTTAGTTAACCTAGGTAATTTACACATATGTTAATATGTATGTACTTATGTATATGTATATGTATTTATGTATATGTACTTATGCACTTATGTATATGTATCTAAATAAACTTGTTAACTGTGACATCCGGGAGAAGTGTCCCCTGCATCATATAACCAGCACAAGGTCTCAGGTTCGATTTTCTGCAGCAGAGACATACAAGGGCCAGTGGCCTGGTAGGCAACACTCGCCTCACTCACTGAGTGTACGTGGTTCGATCCCCGGAAAGGGTAGAAACACTGGGCGTGTTTCCTTACATCTGCTGTTCGGTTCACGTAGCAAGCAAGTAGGTACCTGGGTGTTAGTCGACTAGTGTGGGTCGCATAATGGGAGACAAGATTTAAGGACCACAATGGAAATAAGTCAGACAGTCCTCGATGACGCACTGACTTTCTTGGGTTATCCTGGGTGACTAACCATCCGAGTTTAAAAATCAGAACAAAATCTTATCTTTCCTTATACCCCAGCTGCCCCTACCGAGTGCTATGGGTGGCATCCTGGGAAAATCGTATTAGAAAACTAGCCCTTCAAGAAATGGCATATCTTATGTAAGAAAACACTTAGGTCATGTATGTGAAAAATCTTCAGCACCTCCTGGAAGTACTCAAGTGTTGAGTAAAAGGTATTCGTGTACCTAATGTTAATTAAAAAAACTACCCCTGTAACTTGAGTTACAATGTTATATACACTCATACGTATGTTTATATATATATATATAAATAAATAAATAAGTATAAATAAGTATACAAGATATGATGTAGGGCGAAATGACAGTAGTTTGTTGGATTATGTATTGGTAGATAAAAGACTGTTGAGTAGACTTCAGGATGTACATGTTTATGGAGGGGCCACAGATATATCAGATCACTTTCTAGTTGTAGCTACACTGAGAGTAAAAGGTAGATGGGATACAAGGAGAATAGAAGCATCAGGGAAGAGAGAGGTGAAGGTTTATAAACTAAAAGAGGAGGCAGTTAGGGTAAGATATAAACAGCTTTTGGAGGATAGATGGGCTAATGAGAGCATAGGCAATGGGGTCGAAGAGGTATGGGGTAGGTTTAAAAATGTAGTGTTAGAGTGTTCAGCAGAAGTTTGTGGGTACAGGAAAGTGGGTGCAGGAGGGAAGAGGAGTGATTGGTGGAATGATGATGTAAAGAGAGTAGTAAGGGAGAAAAAGTTAGCATATGAGAAGTTTTTACAAAGTAGAAGTGATGCAAGGAGGGAAGAGTATATGGAGAAAAAGAGAGAGGTTAAGAGAGTGGTGAAGCAATGTAAAAAGAGAGCAAATGAGAGAGTGGGTGAGATGTTATCAACAAATTTTGTTAAAAATAAGAAAAAGTTTTGGAGTGAGATTAACAAGTTAAGAAAGCCTAGAGAACAAATGGATTTGTCAGTTAAAAATAGGAGAGGAGAGTTATTAAATGGAGAGTTAGAGGTATTGGGAAGATGGAGGGAATATTTTGAGGAATTGTTAAATGTTGATGAAGATAGGGAAGCTGTGATTTCGTGTATAGGGCAAGGAGGAATAACATCTTGTAGGAGTGAGGAAGAGCCAGTTGTGAGTGTGGGGGAAGTTCGTGAGCCAGTAGGTAAAATGAAAGGGGGTAAGGCAGCTGGGATTGATGGGATAAAGATAGAAATGTTAAAAGCAGGTGGGGATATAGTTTTGGAGTGGTTGGTGCAATTATTTAATAAATGTATGGAAGAGGGTAAGGTACCTAGGGATTGGCAGAGAGCATGCATAGTTCCTTTGTATAAAGGCAAAGGGGATAAAAGAGAGTGCAAAAATTATAGGGGGATAAGTCTGTTGAGTATACCTGGTAAAGTGTATGGTAGAGTTATAATTGAAAGAATTAAGAGTAAGACGAAAATAGGATAGCAGATGAACAAGGAGGCTTTAGGAAAGGTAGGGGGTGTGTTGACCAGGTGTTTACAGTGAAACATATAAGTGAACAGTATTTAGATAAGGCTAAAGAGGTCTTTGTGGCATTTATGGATTTGGAAAAGGCGTATGACAGGGTGGATATGGGGGCAATGTGGCAGATGTTGCAAGTGTATGGTGTAGGAGGTAGGTTACTGAAAGCAGTGAAGAGTTTTTACGAGGATAGTGAGGCTCAAGTTAGAGTATGTAGGAAAGAGGGAAATTTTTTCCCAGTAAAAGTAGGCCTTAGACAAGGATGTGTGATGTCACCGTGGTTGTTTAATATATTTATAGATGGGGTTGTAAGAGAAGTAAATGCGAGGGTCTTGGCATGAGGCGTGGAGTTAAAAGATAAAGAATCACACACAAAGTGGGAGTTGTCACAGCTGCTCTTTGCTGATGACACTGTGCTCTTGGGAGATTCTGAAGAGAAGTTGCAGAGATTGGTGGATGAATTTGGTAGGGTGTGCAAAAGAAGAAAATTAAAGGTGAATACAGGAAAGAGTAAGGTTATGAGGATAACAAAAAGATTAGGTGATGAAAGATTGAATATCAGATTGGAGGGAGAGAGTATGGAGGAGGTGAACGTATTCAGATATTTGGGAGTGGACGTGTCAGCAGATGGGTCTATGAAAGATGAGGTGAATCATAGAATTGATGAGGGAAAAAGAGTGAGTGGTGCACTTAGGAGTCTGTGGAGACAAAGAACTTTGTCCTTGGAGGCAAAGAGGGGAATGTATGAGAGTATAGTTTTACCAACGCTCTTATATGGGTGTGAAGCGTGGGTGATGAATGTTGCAGCGAGGAGAAGGCTGGAGGCAGTGGAGATGTCATGTCTGAGGGCAATGTGTGGAAGTTAGTTTGGAAGTTAGGAGGAGGTGCGGGATTACCAAAACTGTTGTCCACAGGGCTGAGGAAGGGTTGTTGAGGTGGTTCGGACATGTAGAGAGAATGGAGCGAAACAGAATGACTTCAAGAGTGTATCAGTCTGTAGTGGAAGGAAGGCGGGGTAGGGGTCGGCCTAGGAAAGGTTGGAGGGAGGGGGTAAAGGAGGTTTTGTGTGCGAGGGGCTTGGACTTCCAGCAGGCATGCGTGAGCGTGTTTGATAGGAGTGAATGGAGACAAATGGTTTTTAATACTTGACGTGCTGTTGGAGTGTGAGCAAAGTAACATTTATGAAGGGATTCAGGGAAACCGGCAGGCCGGACTTGAGTCCTGGAGATGGGAAGTACAGTGCCTGCACTCTGAAGGAGGGGTGTTAATGTTGCAGTTTAAAAGCTGTAGTGTAAAGCACCCTTCTGGCAAGACAGTGATGGAGTGAATGACGGTGAAAGTTTTTCTTTTTCGGGCCACCCTGCCTTGGTGGGAATCGGCCAGTGTGATAATAAAAAAATAATATATATATATATATATATATATATATATATATATATATATATATATATATATATATATATATATATATATATATATATATATGTATATGTATATATATATATGTTTTGTCAATGTATTTTGTCTTTAAATAAAATATACATAAAATATAGGGGGTGGTAGGAGAAAATTCTCAAACAGCTTCAGGGAGAACCTTGAGTTTTCCCTGAAGCAAGTTTATTCTTTTCTCTGAGGATGAGGGTCCCTATAACAGTTCTAGAGGTGGTACCTCCCGATATTATATATATATATATATATATATATATATATATATATATATATATATATATATATATATATATATATATATATATATATCTTTCTTTCTTTCAACACACCGGCCGTATCCCACCGAGGCAGGGTGGCCCAAAAGGAAAAAACGAAAGTTTCTCCTTTCAAATTTAGTAATATACACAGGAGAAGGGGTTACTAGCCCCTTGCTCCCGGCATTTTAGTCGCCTCTTACAACACGCATGGCTTACGGAGGAAGAATTCTGTTCCACTTCCCCATGGAGATAAGAGGAAATAAACAAGAACAAGAACTAGAAAGAAAATAGAAGAAAACCCAGAGGGGTATGTATATATACGCTTGTACATGTATGTGTAGTGTGACCTAAGTGTAAGTAGAAGTAGCAAGACGTACCTGAAATCTTGCATGTGGATCATACTCAGAAAACCTCACTCTAACTAAATCTATGAAAATAATGCTGGCCAGAATTACACACAAATCTAGAGAGCTTATCTGAGGTTCCTGGAGCTGTCTTGTCCAGTCGTCTGATATCTCAAGTTATGCAGGAATGCACATCCACCAATTTCGCCTCCTATTTGAGAGGTGTCAACGCAATTTTAACTTCTAGAGCACGAAAAATTCTTCCCATTACACCAACGTTTGTACAAAATTCAAAACCAAGATGGCGAGTGACCCCCCCAGCCGCAGGCTTCCCATTTTCGATATCATACTTCTTTTAAAAATACAATATAGGGCATCTATTTACCTATAAATTACCGTATTTCCGGAAAATATATACAGTATTTTCCACAATTATTATTATTATTATTGCATGTGTCTGTGGGTTTGTGTGATTTTCTATTTGTAGTTATTATTCTTATTTGCATTTGAGGTTTGGCCAGATACTACTCGTAGCAATCGCCTAACACCCAAGTGCCTATTTACTGCTACGTGATTAGGAATAGCAGGTGTAAGAGAATTTGTCCATACGTAAAAGTACGGATCTCTGACTATCATGTCCAACTTTCATAATGATATATGACAAGTGTATGATTTGTAGGGGAAATCACCTGGTCGACCCAACTGCCACCTTCTCCAATCTACCTTACCCACCTACCCGTTTTAACCCACTTACCCACCCTAACTAACTTAGCTCACCAGCCTCAAGGCCCTTCCTCAATTTATTAGTTCACCTCTCGATGTGGGCCACTTACAGCCCAAACCTGCCCACCTAACCACCGATACATCCACCCACCACCCATCTGCCCACCCACCTGCTAGTCTGCGTCTGAAGTGACCTTGGCTGAGTTAAATAAGAACAGTTAAACAGAAGGCCCAACTTTTTAATACTGCAGCAAGTACAGTCCATCTCAAGGGCTAAACTCGCCTTAAAAACTTGGTAATAAACAGAAATCCATTTATTGCTTATGTTCTGAGCACATTTGCACTAAAATATGTGTTTATAGCACTAGGATGTTCTTAGCATTAGTTTATGTGAGTACTTATCGAGTACTATATATAAATTGGTACAGGATATATTCTGATTACTAGTTTATGTCAGTACTTCCTCGGGTAGATCATATGATACTACGGAAATTATTTAATAAGGAGGTGAGGGGGCATCCGTTGTGGAAATTTTTTTACATAATTTCCTAAATGTAGAACGTATAAATGAATAATATAATAACTGTGTATTAAAATGTGATGCTATTTGGACCCTTCGAGAAATTTCGAGTGAAGGGGGTGTAGAAGAGCTGTGGAGTGACGCCGGGGGAGACGTCATATTGAATTTAATGTGTGAATGCTGGAATGAGTTGTGTAATGTGATCGGGCGTCTTGTGTTAATGTCCCCTGCTGAAGAATTGGGACAGGAAATTTACAGGACCTCAAGAGTTACTTGTGGATGGTGGAAGATAAAGGATGCAAACATTACTCACGGGGAAGTACACCATTAAGTCTTGCATTTAGATCTCTAGCTGGCCAGTGTAAGGTCCAGATGTTAAGTGTTGTGGTGTGATCCATCTACAGTAATTAAATGGTAAGTGTTAATATCAATTATATTTTGTGTACCCAGCAAGCCTAATTATATATAGTCCACAACTTTAATTTACCAGAGTAGCTGGTTTTAATATTATAATTAATTTAATGTCAGGTCTATCTTTTTGTGAGAGTGGCAGGGAGTGTTCGACGAGGGAGTTACAGTTCAGCTTCCTGCAGATAATTTGCTCACATAATAATAATTTTCACATCCGTTAAAACTGAATGATGATACTATTTTTTCCATGATCATAACGTGGATTTAAAAACGTATTTTGTCCGTTAGACTGAAAAACATCAATTTGCCCAGCAGACCACAACAATAACGATCAATTCTGAATATCACGGACGACGATTGTTAAACCCAGAATTCTGAGCTATCTTCATCACCGCATTACCCATTCAGGTTTAGCTCTTATTTTAAGAACAATACCAATTAGAAATCTTCACGGTCCTTTAAACTGTAAGTAGAAAGTCATGAGTAGCAACTCAGGCATTGGTACCCTCCTTCATTGGTACCCTCCTTCATTGGTACCTTCCTTCATTGGTACCCTCCTTCATTGGTACCTTCCTTCATTGGTACCCTCCTTTATTGGTACCCTCCGTCATCGGTACCCTCCTTCATTGGTACCCTCCTTCATGGGTACCCTCCTTCAATGGTACCTTCCTTCATTGGTGCCCTCCTTCATTGGTACCCTCCTTCGTTGGTACCCTCCTTCATTGGTACCCTCCTTCATTGGTACCCTCTTTCATTCGTACCCTCATTCATTGGTACCCTCTTTCATTGGTACCCTCTTTCATTGGTACCCTCCTTAATTGGTACCCTCCTTCATTGGTACCCTCCTTCATTGGTACCCTCCTTCATTGGTATATATATATATATATATATATATATATATATATATATATATATATATATATATATATATATATATATATATATATATATATATATATATATATATATATATATATATATATATATATATATATATATATATATATATATATATATATATATATATATATATATATATATATATGCAAAACAACCACTCTGAAAGAATAGAGAAATTCCGAGCGCTTTCGTGACTACTCACATTATCAAGGAACTATGAAAGTAAAGCATCCAAGGAAGCTATATAAGGGGTCTGGCCAGCACCTCACTATCAGATCCCACAACGGTTAAACACCTGACGCGCGCCGACCCAACTTGGATAGGTCCTTTGCACAACTCACCCCACAAACTATTCTACCCAAGAAAATTTAAAAATTATTTGTCCAGTGTATTATTAAATTCTTCCCAAATTCTATTAATTATAAATGGATCTAATTTATATAAACCAAAGGAAATATTCATATTATTGTCAAAACTGCTTTTTATGAAACAAGATTCAATTATATTCCTGTCGACCATGGACTTGCTTGATACTACTTTCTCAACTTTTTGAAAATCAATTGGATGGTTAAAATCTCTTACATGAATAAATAGAGCATTGGAATCTTGTCCAGTTCTAATACTATATTTATGTTGTTTTAATCTTAGTTCGAGATTTTTACCAGTTTGACCGTAACTTTATCGCAAATTTTACAAGGAATCTTATAGACACATCCATCGGCATTTTGGGGGGAATTCTTTATCAAAAGTTTTTTTACTGTATCAAGATTTTTGAATACAACTTTAATATTAAAAGTCTTAAGAAGAGAAGGCATATCAACCAAGTTTTCATGGTAAGGGAGAACCAACATATTTTTAGTTGAATAAGGCTGGTTGTCCCTTTTTGGATTGTAAAAAGTATTTCTAGCAACTTTAAAAGATTTATCAATTACATTTCTTGGGTATTTTAAATCATTACCTATTTCATAATTTTTGGATATTTCCTCATCTATGAACTCAGGACTACAAATTCGTAAAGCTCTCAAAAACATTGATGAGAAAACAGACAGTTTGACTCTATCTTGATGCGAGGAATAATAGTGGACATAGGAACAGTTATTTGTAGGTTTTCTGTAAATTTTAAATTTGAATTCATTATTACCCTTAATAATTAAAACATCTAGAAAAGGCAATGAGTTATTTTCTTCAAACTCAACAGTGAAGTTTATAGAATGGGCTAAGCTATTTAATTTTCCTAGGAAATGGTGTATATCTACATTTTTGGGCATAAGACACAAAATAGCTTAGCCCATTCTATAAACTTGACTGTTGAGTTTGAAGAAAATAACTCATTGCCTTTTCTAGATGTTTTAATTATTAAGGGTAATAATGAATTCAAATTTAAAATTTACAGAAAACCTACAAATAACTGTTCATATGTCCACTATTATTCCTCGCATCAGACCCCTTATATAGCTTCCTTGGATGCTTTACTTTCATAGTTCCTTGATAATGTGAGTAGTCACGAAAGCGCTTGGAATTTCTCTGTTCTTTCAGAGTGGTTGTTTTGCATATTCTGAAATCACCTGTTTACTGTGATCTTATTGCATATATATATATATATATATATATATATATATATATATATATATATATATATATATATATATATATATATATATATATTCATTTAAATTCCTTAAGGAGCTGGGAAAAAAAACTCATCAGGGTAACTAGGGATCCCAGGGCAGCCAGTTTTCTGTTCCAGCGGCTCAGTGCGGCTGTTCAAAGGGGTAATGCCTGCTGTATTTTGGGCACACGCCCCAGCTCTGAAGAGCTGGATGAGATTTTCGCCTTATAATCGGTGATACACACGTAACAACATGTACCATATATGCCCCCTTTATATCAACAATGTATCTCTTAAATCTTCTGTTCCATATTATGTAATAAAATATTCCTATTGGTAAAAAAAAATGAAAAGATGGGGTGGTAGGGGAAGTGGAATATTCAAACGACTTCAGAAAGAAATCCAAATATTCTTCCTTGAAGCCTTTTTATCCACTTCTCCGACGCTATGGGTCCCACAATTTACACCTGAGGTGGACCCTTATATATATATATATATATATATATATATATATATATATATATATATATATATATATATATATATATATATGTATATATATATATATATATATATATATATATATATATATATATATATATATATATATATATATATATATGTATATTATTGTATCCACGGTACAAGTGGCATTGATCAATAACAACACTACACTAGCCAAAGAGTCGAACCCATGCTGTTTTGGCCCGCCTCATGGTGAGAGAAAATGCATGACGCTTTAGACTACTAGACCACACAATCCTAACAATGGTGCATCCAGCAAAGCTAGATGTTGTACCCACCATCGAAGGACATACGGTGGTGTGGATGCCTCTGAGCTAATTTCGTTCTACTCCCTGTTTGTGTACTAGCTCAACAAGCAGTGTATTATATTATTGTACCCACGTAACAAGTGGTATTGATCAGTAACAACACTGCACTAGCCAAAGAGTCGAACCCATGCTGTTTTGGCCCGCCTAAAACAGCATGGGTTCGACTCCTGGCTAGTGCAGTGTTGTTTTATATACAAACATATACACACACACACACACACACACACACACACACATATATATATATATATATATATATATATATATATATATATATATATATATATATATATATATATATATATATATAATTATTTATTTATTTTCCCCTCCAGCTAGATCGCTTTAATTATACCTTACTAGAATATTTTTGCCTGACACTGTGAGTTATGAAATATAATGTATATTGTGTGGTTGATCGTGTGTCTGTTCGGTCAAGTAGTTTAATCTTTACATTCGGCTAACTTTTAGACAGATGCCATGTGATCTTCGCTAAATACTTTTTTCTACTTGACAACTGACAATGTTTAGTTGCTGGAGCCAATCAAGTAGAACTCGTAAACCTGGCCTTGAGTTAAGCAGTAGACATGTGAAAAAAGAGGTTATATTTTTTTTATCGTGGATTCTTCAGCGAGAGGACGACCATCAGTAACAAGAGATACTCTGCTAAGATGGGCGGGTCCGTTAAGATGGGCGGGGTGAATCCTGTTCTAGCTGCCGTCCTTGCAACTCCTAATCTTCACAGCCTCGAGTAGAAAAACAAGACGAGAGAAAAAGTATTCAATATATAACTTATTCATCTTCATATAATTCTGTATCCTCATGCTCATCTTGGGCTCGGGAGAGTTTTTTGCTCAAAATATCATCATTAGATCGCGGATACCATTCACTCAACACCTGAATACTTCCAGCAGGCCTTTCAGATTCTTACTCCTTGGTGTTCTTGTGCTGAATATGCTGTAATTTCCACTAGAACAGAAGTTTCTCATATATTTGTATTACGTTTCTCGAAGAATGACCCCCCTCAACAGTCAACAACTAACACTCAGGTACTTATTTAAGTTGCTAGGGGAAGCACAGGTGTAAGCAACTTGCAAGACATATTCAACAACGAGTGATTTAATAAACCAGAGTGTAAAATCATTGTTCCAACAATTTTACAAAAAAAAAAAAAAACAGCCTAAGAATTAAGAAAAATAACATATTTTGTTGATGTTAATAATGAATACTAAATTTAAGATCATGCATGAGAAGTAAGGTATAACTGAGCTAAATTATATTGCATTAATTATAATAAGGTTATAGTCCTAAGTTAGGTGTTGGTATATTTGTAAAAAATGTATACTATATAAATTCACTAAAATATATAATTAAAAAAATATCAGTTTTAGGGCTGTACAGCTTGATCATGTGTGCCTCCCTGAGGACAGGTGTTGGTGCTGAGTACAGCTGAGTACAGCGCTTGTTATCCAGCGCTGCACATGACAATATTATCCAGCGCTGCACATGATAATGTTATCCAGCGCTGCACATGATAATGTTATCCAGCGCTGCACATGACAATATTATCCAGCGCTGCACATGACAATATTATCCAGCGCTGCACATGACAATATTATCCAGCGCTGCACATGACAATGTTATCCAGCGCTGCACATGACAATATTATCCAGCGCTGCACATGACAATGTTATCCAGCTCTGCACATGATAATGTTATCCAGCGCTGCACATGACAATATTATCCAGCGCTGCACATGCCAATATTATCCAGCTCTGCACATGATAATGTTATCCAGCGCTGCACATGACAATGTTATCCAGCGCTGCACATGATAATGTTATCCAGCGCTGCACATGATAATGTTATCCAGCGCTGCACATGATAATGTTATCCAGCGCTGCACATGATAATGTTATCCAGCGCTGCACATGATAATGTTATCCAGCGCTGCACATGATAATGTTATCCAGCGCTGCACATGACAATATTATCCAGCGCTGCACATGACAATATTATCCAGCGCTGCACATGATAATGTTATCCAGCGCTGCACATGATAATGTTATCCAGCGCTGCACATGATAATGTTATCCAGCGCTGCACATGATAATGTTATCCAGCGCTGCACATGATAATGTTATCCAGCGCTGCACATGATAATGTTATCCAGCGCTGCACATGACAATATTATCCAGCGCTGCACATGACAATATTATCCAGCGCTGCACATGATAATGTTATCCAGCGCTGCACATGATAATGTTATCCAGCGCTGCACATGATAATGTTATCCAGCGCTGCACATGACAATATTATCCAGCGCTGCACATGACAATATTATCCAGCGCTGCACATGATAATGTTATCCAGCGCTGCACATGATAATGTTATCCAGCGCTGCACATGATAATGTTATCCAGCGCTGCACATGATAATGTTATCCAGCGCTGCACATGATAATGTTATCCAGCGCTGCACATGATAATGTTATCCAGCGCTGCACATGATAATGTTATCCAGCGCTGCACATGATAATGTTATCCAGCTCTGCACATGATAATGTTATCCAGCTCTGCACATGACAATATTATCCAGCGCTGCACATGATAATGTTATCCAGCGCTGCACATGATAATGTTATCCAGCGCTGCACATGATAATGTTATCCAGCGCTGCACATGATAATGTTATCCAGCGCTGCACATGATAATGTTATCCAGCGCTGCACATGATAATGTTATCCAGCGCTGCACATGATAATGTTATCCAGCGCTGCACATGACAATATTATCCAGCGCTGCACATGATAATGTTATCCAGCGCTGCACATGACAATATTATCCAGCGCTGCACATGATAATGTTATCCAGCGCTGCACATGATAATGTTATCCAGCTCTGCACATGATAATGTTATCCAGCGCTGCACATGATAATGTTATCCAGCGCTGCACATGATAATGTTATCCAGCGCTGCACATGACAATATTATCCAGGGCTGCACATGATAATGTTATCCAGCGCTGCACATGATAATGTTATCCAGCTCTGCACATGATAATGTTATCCAGCGCTGCACATGACAATATTATCCAGCGCTGCACATGATAATGTTATCCAGCGCTGCACATGATAATGTTATCCAGCTCTGCACATGATAATGTTATCCAGCGCTGCACATGATAATGTTATCCAGCTCTGCACATGATAATGTTATCCAGCTCTGCACATGATAATGTTATCCAGCTCTGCACATGATAATGTTATCCAGCTCTGCACATGATAATGTTATCCAGCGCTGCACATGATAATGTTATCCAGCTCTGCACATGATAATGTTATCCAGCTCTGCACATGATAATGTTATCCAGCTCTGCACATGATAATGTTATCCAGCGCTGCACATGATAATGTTATCCAGCTCTGCACATGATAATGTTATCCAGCTCTGCACATGACAATATTATCCAGCTCTGCACATGATAATGTTATCCAGCTCTGCACATGACAATATTATCCAGCGCTGCACATGATAATGTTATCCAGCGCTGCACATGATAATGTTATCCAGCTCTGCACATGATAATGTTATCCAGCTCTGCACATGACAATATTATCCAGCGCTGCACATGATAATGTTATCCAGCGCTGCACATGATAATGTTATCCAGCTCTGCACATGATAATGTTATCCAGCGCTGCACATGATAATGTTATCCAGCGCTGCACATGATAATGTTATCCAGCGCTGCACATGACAATATTATCCAGCGCTGCACATGACAATATTATCCAGCGCTGCACATGACAATATTATCCAGCGCTGCACATGACAATATTATCCAGCGCTGCACATGATAATGTTATCCAGCGCTGCACATGACAATATTATCCAGCGCTGCACATGATAATGTTATCCAGCGCTGCACATGATAATGTTATCCAGCGCTGCACATGATAATGTTATCCAGCGCTGCACATGATAATGTTATCCAGCTCTGCACATGATAATGTTATCCAGCGCTGCACATGATAATCTTATCCAGCTCTGCACATGATAATGTTATCCAGCGCTGCACATGATAATGTTATCCAGCTCTGCACATGACAATATTATCCAGCTCTGCACATGATAATGTTATCCAGCTCTGCACATGACAATATTATCCAGCGCTGCACATGATAATGTTATCCAGCGCTGCACATGACAATATTATCCAGCGCTGCACATGATAATGTTATCCAGCGCTGCACATGATAATGTTATCCAGCGCTGCACATGATAATGTTATCCAGCTCTGCACATGACAATATTATCCAGCGCTGCACATGACAATATTATCCAGCGCTGCACATGACAATATTATCCAGCGCTGCACATGATAATGTTATCCAGCGCTGCACATGATAATGTTATCCAGCGCTGCACATGACAATATTATCCAGCGCTGCACATGATAATGTTATCCAGCGCTGCACATGATAATGTTATCCAGCGCTGCACATGACAATATCATCTATCAGTAGCAAACTTTTGTCTATAATAACACCTACAGTCAATAATTTTGTTACCGTCATTCATTCAGTATCTGTCTTGCCAGAAGTGCTTAGACATAGCGGTACAAATGACCCTCAGAACTGCATCATGTCTTTCCCTTTTATATTCCACACCATGAACGCAAGGCCGGCTAACCGGTTTCTCTCGTTCTAATTATAAATATTTCTGTACATTGTCCTAATATTAAATTTATAATTGCGACTGTGGAATGGGAGCAATTGGACTTGATCCAAACAAGGGGAAGGTAACGTCAATTGTGTTTCACTGGAATCAAAATCCTCCTCTTTGAAGGATCCACACTCAATATTTTACCACACACTGTGCTGTCCAAGTGACCTCTTGTAAACTAATCCCATTTCCACTTACACTATCAAAAACAAATTCTAATTATATATATATATATATATATATATATATATATATATATATATATATATATATATATATATATATATATATATATATATATATATATATATATATATTCAGTTATAATAAACAATGAATAAATAGAAGGGTGGACGAGGGGCCTCAAACTGCGGTCCGTAAATTGATTGTCAATTTACGTCCCATCCACCCTTTTGTGTATGTGTGTGTGTGTACTCGCCTATTTGTGGTTGCATGGACTGAGACATAGCTCCTGGCCCTACTAGGTCCTCTCTCTCCCTGCTCCATGAGCTTTATCATGCCTCGTCTTAAAAATACGTATGGTTCATGCCTTCACTACGTCACATGCCAGACTATTCCACTTCCTGACAACTCTATGACTAAAGAAATACTTCCTGTGTGTGTGTGTGTGTGTGTGTGTGTGTGTGTGTGTGTGTGTGTGTGTGTGTGTGTGTGTGTGTGTGTGTGTGTGTGTGTGTGTGTGTGTGTGTGTGTGTGTGTGTTTGTGTGTGTGTGTGTGTGTACTCACTTAATTGTACTCACCTAATTGTGGTTGCCAGGGTCAAGACTCAGCTCCTGGCCCCGCCTCTTCACTGATCGCTACTAGGTCCTCTCTCTCTCTGCATCCTGAGCTTTGTCATACCTCGTCTTAAAACTATGTATGGTTCCTGCCTCCACTACGTCACTTGCTAGGCTATTCCACTTCCTGGCGACTCTATGACTGAAGAAATACTTCCTAACGTCCCTGTGACTCGTCTGAGTCTTCAGCTTCCAGTTGTGACCCGTTGTTTCTGTGTCCCCTCTCTGGAACATCCTGTCCCTGTCCACCTCGTCTATTCCAAGCAGTGTCTTGTATGTCGTTATCATGTCTCCCCTGATCCTTCTGTCCTCCAGTGTCGTCAGTCCGATTTCCCTCAACATTTCATCGTACGACATTCCCCTGAGCTCTGGAACTAGCCTTGTTGCAAACCTTTGTGCTCTCTCTAACTTCTTGACGTGCTTGACCAGGTGTGGGTTCCAGACTGGTGCTGCATACTGCAGTATGGGCCTAACGTACACAGTGTACAGTGTCTTGAACGATTCCTTATTAAGGTATCGGAACGCTATTCTCAGGTTTGCCAGGCGCCCATATGCTGCAGTAGTTATCTGGTTGATGTGTGTCTCCGGTGACGTGCTCGGTGTTATGATCACCCCAAGATCTTTCTCCCTAAGAGAGGTCTGTAGTCTTTGTCCACCTAGCCTATATACTCTGTCTGCGATCTTCTTTGCCCTTCCCAAATTTTTATGACTTTGAATTTGACAGGGTTGAATTCGAGAAGCCAGTTTCTGGGCCACGTGTCCACCCTGTCCAGGTCTCTTTGCAGTCCTGCCTCATCCTCATCCGATTTAATTCTTCTCATCAACTTCACATCATCTGCCAATAGGGACACTTCAGAGTCTATCCCTTTCATCAGGTCATTCACATATATCAAAAATAGCACTGGTCCTAGAACTGACCCCTGTGGGACCCCGCTCGTCACAGGCGCCCACTGTGATACCTCTTCACGTATCATGACTCGTTGTTGCCTCTCTGTCAGGTATTCTCTCATCCATTGCAGTGCCCTTCCTGTTATACGCGCCTGATCCTCCAGCTTCTGTACTAATCTCTTGTGAGGAACTGTGTCGAAGGCCTTCCTGCAGTCCAGGAAAATGCAATCAACCCACACCTCTCTCTCGTGTCTTACTTCTGTTACCTTGTCATAAAACTCCAGAAGGTTTGTGACACAGGATTTGCCTTCCATGAATCCATGCTGGTTGTCATTTATAATCTTGTTCTGTTCCAGGTGTTCCACCACTCTCCTCCTGATAATCTTCTCCATGACTTTGCATACTATACACGTCAGAGACACTGGTCTGTAGTTTAGTGCCTCGTTTCTGTCTCCTTTCTTGAAAATGGGGGCTACATTTGCCGTCTTCCATATCTCAGGTAGTTGCCCAGTTTCAAGGTATGTGTTGAAGATTGTGGTTAGCAGCACACACAGCATCTCTGCTCCTTCTCTAAGGGCCCACTGGGAGATGTTGTCCAGTCCCATCGCCTTTGAGGCATCAAGGTCACTTAGCAGCTTCTGCACCTCCTCCTCGGTTGTTCGTATGTCATCCAACACTTGTTGGTATATTCCCTGTTGATGTTCCCTTCTGTGCTGTCTTCCCAGAGCCCTTCCTGTCTCTACTGTGTGTGTGTACTCACCTAGTTGTACTCACCTAGTTGAGGTTGCGGGGGTCGAGTCCGAGCTCCTGGCCCCGCCCCTTCACTGATCGCTACTAGGTCACTCTCCCTGAGCCGTGAGCTTTATCATACCTCTGCTTAAAGCTATGTATGGATCCTGCCTCCACTACATCGCTTCCCAAACTATTCCACTTACTGACTACTCTGTGGCTGAAGAAATACTTCCTAACATCCCTGTGATTCATCTGTGTCTTCAGCTTCCAACTGTGTCCCCTTGTTACTGTGTCCAATCTCTGGAACATCCTGTCTTTGTCCACCTTGTCAATTCCTCTCAGTATTTTGTATGTCGTTATCATGTCCCCCCTATCTCTCCTGTCCTCCAGTGTCGTCAGGTTGATTTCCCTTAACCTCTCCTCGTAGAACATACCTCTTAGCTCTGGGACTAGTCTTGTTGCAAACCTTTGCACTTTCTCTAGTTTCTTCACGTGCTTGGCTAGGTGTGGGTTCCAAACTGGTGCCGCATACTCCAATATGGGCCTAACATACACGGTGTACAGGGTCCTGAATGATTCCTTATTAAGATGTCGGAATGCTGTTCTGAGGTTTGCTAGGCGCCCATATGCTGCAGCAGTTATTTGGTTGATGTGCGCTTCAGGAGATGTGCCTGGTGTTATACTCACCCCAAGATCTTTTTCCTTGAGTGAGGTTTGTAGTCTCTGACCCCCTAGACTGTACTCCGTCTGCGGCCTTCTTTGCCCTTCCCCAATCTTCATGACTTTGCACTTGGTGGGATTGAACTCCAGGAGCCAATTGCTGGACCAGGTCTGCAGCCTGTCCAGATCCCTTTGTAGTTCTGCCTGGTCTTCGATCAAGTGTATTCTTCTCATCAACTTCACGTCATCTGCAAACAGGGACACCTCAGAGTCTATTCCTTCCGTCATGTCGTTCACAAATACCAGAAACAGCACTGGTCCTAGGACTGACCCCTGCGGGACCCCGCTGATCACAGGTGCCCACTCTGACACCTCGCCACGTACCATGACTCGCTGCTGTCTTCCTGACAAGTATTCCCTGATCCATTGTAGTGCCTTCCCTGTTATCCCTGCTTGGTCCTCCAGTTTTTGCACCAATCTCTTGTGTGGAACTGTGTCAAACGCCTTCTTGCAGTCCAAGAAAATGCAATCCACCCACCCCTCTCTCTCTTGTCTTACTGCTGTCACCATGTCATAGAACTCCAGTAGGTTTGTGACACAGGATTTCCCGTCCCTGAAACCATGTTGGCTGCTGTTGATGAGATCATTCCTTTCTAGGTGTTCCACCACTCTTCTCCTGATAATCTTCTCCATGATTTTGCATACTATACATGTCAGTGACACTGGTCTGTAGTTTAATGCTTCATGTCTGTCTCCTTTTTTAAAGATTGGGACTACATTTGCTGTCTTCCATGCCTCAGGCAATCTCCCTGTTTCGATAGACGTATTGAATATTGTTGTTAGGGGTACACATAGCGCCTCTGCTCCCTCTCTCAATACCCATGGGGAGATGTTATCTGGCCCCATTGCCTTTGAGGTATCTAGCTCACTCAGAAGCCTCTTCACTTCTTCCTCGGTTGTGTGCACTGTGTCCAGCACTTGGTGGTGTGCCCCACCTCTCCGTCTTTCTGGAGTCCCTTCTGTCTCCTCTGTGAACACTTCTTTGAATCTCTTGTTGAGTTCTTCACATACTTCACGGTCATTTCTTGTTGTCTCTCCTCCTTCCTTCCTTAGCCTGATTACCTGGTCCTTGACTGTTGTTTTCCTCCTGATGTGGCTGTACAACAGTTTCGGGTCAGATTTGGCTTTCGCTGCTATGTCATTTTCATATTGTCTTTGGGCCTCCCTTCTTATCTGTGCATATTCGTTTCTGGCTCTACGACTGTTCTCCTTATTCTCCTGGGTCCTTTGCCTTCTATATTTCTTCCATTCCCTAGCACACTTGGTTTTTGCCTCCCTGCACCTTTGGGTAAACCATGGGCTCATCCTGGCTTTTTCATTAATCCTGTTACCCTTGTGTGTGTGTGTGTGTGTGTGTGTGTGTGTGTGTGTGTGTGTGTGTGTGTGTGTGTGTGTGTGTGTGAGTGTGTACTCACCTATTTGTACTCACCTATTTGTGGTTGCAGGGGTCGAGTCATAGCTCCTGGCCCCGCCTCTTCACTGATTGCTACTAGGTCCTCTCTCTCCCTGCTCCATGAGCTTTATCGTACCTCGCCTTAAAACTATGTATGGTTCCCGCCTCCACTACTTTACTTTCTAGGCTATTCCACGGCTTGACTACTCTATGATTGAAGAAATACTTCCTAACATCCCTTTGATTCATCTGAGTCTTCAACTTCCAGTTGTGACCTCTTGTGTCTGTGTCCCATCTCTGGAACATCCCGTCTTTGTCAACCTCGTCTATTCCGCGCAGTATTTTATATGTCGTTATCATGTCTCCCCTGACCCTCCTGGCCTCCAGTGTCGTCAGGCCGATTTCCCTCAACCTTTCTTCGTAGGACAATCCCCGTAGCTCTGGGACTAGTCTTGTTGCAAACCTTTGCACTTTCTCTAATTTCTTGACGTGCTTGACTAGGTGTGGATTCCAAACTGGTGCTGCATGCTCCAGTATGGGCCTGACGTAAATGGTATACAGAGTCTTGAACGACTCCTTACTGAGGTATCGGAACGCTATCCGTAGGTTTGCCAGGCGCCCGTATGCTGCAGCAGTTATCTGATTGATGTGCACCTCAGGAAATATGCTCGGTGTTATACTCACCCCCAGATCTTTTTCCTTGAGTGAGGTTTGCAGACTTTGGCCATCTAAACTATATTGTGTCTGCGGTCTTCTTTGCCCTTCCCCAATCTTCATGACTTTGCATTTGGCGGGGTTAAACTCAAGGAGCCAGTTGCTGGACCAGGCTTGTAGCCTGTCCAGGTCTCTTTGTAGTCCTGCCTGATCCTCATCCGATTTGATTCTTCTCATTAACTTCACATCGTCCGCAAACAAGGACACTTCTGAGTCTATCCCTTCCGATATGTCAATCACAGGCGCCCACTTTGACACCTCGTCAGGTACCACAACTCGTTGTTGCCTCCCTGTCAGGTATTCTCTGATCCATTGTAGTGCCTTTCCTGTTATGTGTGCCTGATCCTCTAGCTTTTGCAGTAACCTCTTGTGAGGAACTGTGTCGAAGGCCTTCTTGCAGCCCAAGAAAATGCAGTCTATCCACCCCTCTCTTTCTTGTCTTACTTCTGTCACTTTGTCAAAAAACTCCAGTAGGTTTGTGACACAAGATTTTCCTTCCCTGAAACCGTGCTGATTGTCGATTATACACTTGTTTCTTTCCAGGTGCTCCACCACTCTCCTCCTGATGATCTTCTCCATGACTTTCCATACTATACACGTTAGTGACACAAGTCTTCAGTTTAATGCCTCATGTCTGTCTCCATTTTTAAAAACTGGGACTACATTTGCCATCTTCCGTACCTCAGGGAGTTGCCCAGTTTCAATGGATGTGTTGAAGATCTTTGTTAGTTTCATACACAGCATCTCTGCTCCCTCTCTAAGGACCCACAGAGAGATGTTGTCTGGTCCCACTGCCTTTGAGGTATCAAGTTCACATAGCAACTTCTTCACCTCCTCCTCGGTTATGTGTACCTCATCCAACACTTGTTGATGTACCTTCCTGTTCTGATTTCATGGAGTCCTACCAGTTTCCACTGCAAATACTTCTTTAAATCACGTGTTGAGCTCCTCACATACCTCTTGGTCGTTTCTTGTTAACTACCCATCATCCTTCCTCAGTCTGATTACCTGGTCCTTGACTGTTGTTTTCCTCCTGATGTGTCTATACAACAGCTTCGGGTCAGACTTGACTTTCGATGCTATGTCATTTTCGTATTGTCGCTGAGCCTCCCTTCTTATCTGTGCATATTCGTTTCTGGCTCTTTGGCTGATCTCTTTGTTTTCCTGGGTCTTTTGTCTTCTGTACCTTTTCCACTCTCTATTACACCTAGTTTTTGCCTCCCTATACCTTTGGGTGAACCAAGGACTCGTTCTGGTCGTCCCACTATTTCTGTTTCCCTTGGGAACAAACCTCTCCTCTGCCTCTTTGCATTTTGTTGTCACATAGTCCATCATTTCCTTTACTGATTTTCCTTCCATTTCTCTCTCCCACTGAACTGCTTGCAGGAAGTTCCTCATGCCTGTGTAGTCCCCCCTTTTGTAGTTTGGTTTTCCCATCCTATTCTTGCTACTCTCTCCACTTTTAGCTCAACTATGTAGTCGAAGCACAGAACCACATGATCATTAGCTCCTAGGAGCCTTTCATACATGATATCCTCGATGTCCGAACTACTCAAGGTGAATACAAGGTTCAGTCTTGCTGGATCATCCTTGCCTCTCTCTCTGGTAGTGTGTCTAACATGTTGATGCATGAGATTTTCAAGTATCACATCCATCATCTTGGCTCTCCATGTTCCGGGGCCCCCATGGGTCTCCAGGTTTTCCCAGTCAATCTCCTTGTGATTGAAATCACCTATGACTAGTAACTTTGCTCCCCCCATGTGAGCTCTTCTGGCCACCTCTGCAAGTGTGTCGACCATTGCTCTGTCGCTCTTGTCGTATTCTTCTCTTGGCTTCCTGCAGTTCTGTGGTGGGTTGTACATTACTGCAATTACCACCTTATGGCCCTCAGACTGGATTGTTCCTACTAAGTAGTCCCTTTCGCCTATGCTATCCATTCCTTCCATTTTTTCAAATCCCCACTGGTTTTTAATGAGCAGTGCAACTCCTCCTCCCCCTCTCCTCCCTCTATCTTTCCTGAGGATTTGATATCTGGGTGGAAAGATTGCATCTGTTATCATCCTGGTGAGCTTTGTTTCTGTGAGTGCTATTATGTCTGGGGATGTCTCCTTGATTCTTTCATGCCACTCCTCACACTTATTTGTTATTCCATCTGCATTTGTATACCACACCTTCAACTTCTTTTCTAAAACTGTGGTTTGGGGGTTACACTGGGGTTGGGGAAGTAGGAGACCTGATATGGAACTATGGGTAGTTGCTGTGGGGATGGAGTTTGTAATGAGGTGGGTGGGGGCATTGGATATGGCATGTGTGTTTTGGGTTAGAATGTTTGGTTGCACTGGGGTAGTCCTGATTAGGGGGCTTCTGTAGGTGGTTGTGAGGGAGGCTGTATTTGATCTTCCTCCTGATTTTGGGTTCTCCTGTCCATCTCCATCCTCACCTCTCTTTCCTCCTTTCGTCTTTGTACCATCTCTCTCAGTTTCTGCCTTTCTTCTTGTGTTCTGTCACGGTCGAGATACACCTTCCGGTATGCCAGCATATCCCTTAGTCTTGCTTTCTCCTGCAGGATCTTGTTCCGAGTTGATTCTGTCTTGAAAGTCACTTTCACTGGCCAGGCTCTCCTTGCAAACCCCCCTATTCTCCGAAAATTTACCAACTGGCTCATGTCATCTTTTCCTATTGCCTTTATGATGCTTTCGATTGCATTTTTCTCCCCTTGTCTTCTTGCTTTGTAAGCTTCCCCTTCAACTTCCTGGAGCCCATAAACAAAAACTGACCTCTCCCTTTCATTCTCCCACTGCATATCCCTATGTATCCCATGATTTGGTTTAGTTTCCTCTATTTCAGCTTTCCTTTCTTCAGTTTCTAAACTATCTATTGTCCTTGGGCTCAGCGGCCTGTGATTTTCCCATCTCAGCTTTCCCTGGGCTCTGCTGTAGTCTGTTAGGGCCTCCACATATAGCTTAGTTCTTTCATTTTCTACAGTCCCCTCGATTGCTCCTGATGTGTTTCTCTCTTTTCCTTGGGCTCTACAATGGTCTGATAGGGCTTCTGCATGCAGTTTCACCCCTTCGTTCCCTACAGTCCCCTTGTTTGTGACTGAGGTAACAGTCTGTGATGTCATTCCCAAATTGTTCTTTAGTTCTTTAGACTGCTTCAGATTTTTCAGTTCCTCTTCTAATCTCTGTATCCTAGCCTCTGCTGCTGTGACTTGCATCTCCCACTTCTTGCTTTCTGCATCTAACCTCTCTTCCATTCTCATGCTTAGTTCTAGCTCCTTTCCCTATTCAATTTCCTTTTTCATGAGCTCTGCTGCCCAATCTTCCTTTGCAGATTCATCCTGCAGTCCCTTGGTTTACCTTCCTGCCCTCTGGCAACCCATTTTTTGTTTGTTTTGGTTGCCACAGAATGAAAAACTTATGTAATTCTGTGTGTTCGTTTTGTGGTGTGTTTATCCGAGTGTGGGGGAGGGAGGTAGAGGAGGAAGCTGTAGACAGTGGCTAAATGTGAGAGGGATGGGGAGGTGGAATGAGTGGGAAATATGGGGAGTGAGGAGGAGGGAGAAGCAAAGGAAGGTATAGTCATTTGACAACCCCTCGGCTACGTTGGGTCATCTGACCACAAGGCTGTTTTTACGACATTTAAGATCCCAACAGAACAAGGTGAGGAGTCCACACGCACAACCTGGCTATGGGAAAGAGGTAATTGGCCAGTCCTTTGCTCTGAACTCGTCACCACCGATTGGAATGCTCTTCTCCAAGGGGATGTTGGCAACCAAGTAAAGGCCTTCACTGGACACATCCTTAATCTACAAGAAGAACACATTACTCACCGGCAATATGTAACTAAGCCTACAGATCAGCCTTGGTTTGGCTTTCGTTGTAGAGAGGCTGCTACTGCTAAGTACAAGGCATGGCGAAGGTATAGGAGACATTCTACCACCTATAACAGGAACTTGCACAGGCAAGCCTGTAGGCATGTGGGTGACTTTCAAAAGTGGGCCATCGCTAAATGGGAGATGGATACAAAAAGAAAGCTAGCATCAGGTAGGGTAGGCTCCAAAATCTGGTGGTCCCTGGTCAAGGACAGACAAGGTTATCTGCCTGATGAACTCATTCCACCTCTAAACCGACAGGATGGGACCATTTCTACTAGTAGTCAAAAGAAAGCAGATCTTTTTGCCGAACACTTTGCTACCAAAATGCAAGTTTCTGATCCAGCAAGGGACCCTCCTTGGCTAGCTGCAAGAACGGTGTCAAAACTGTCAGTGGTGACAATGAGGCAGGAAGAGGTGGATTTCCTTCTTAAATCTCTTGACCAAGAAAAGGCTGTGGGCCCAGACAAGTTGAGCCCAAAATTGCTGAGATGTGCAGACCAGTTAGCAGCACCTCTAACTCGCAATTTCAGCACTGCCTAGTGCAGTGTAAATGACCTTCTCTGTGGAAAGAGGCAAATGTAGTCCCTGTTCATAAAAAGAAGAGCAGAGCAGAAATCAGCAACTACAGACCAGTGTCACTCCTGTCAATCACTGGCAAGCTCCTTGAGACAATAATCTCAAAAAAAATGACAGAGTTTTTTGACTACCACTCACTACTTTGTGACCCTCAATATGGCTTCAGGAAAGGTTACGCTGCTGCTGATCTGTTGTTAAACCTCTCCATTAAGAGGCACCAGTCACTGGATGAATCCAAAGTCAGCTGTGTAGTAGCACTGGACATTGCTGGTGCTTCGACCGGGTGTGGCACCAGGGCCTCTTAGCAAAACTGCAAGCTCTGGGAATTTCAAGCTCTACGCTATGTCTCCTCAGTGATTACCTTCATGGTAGATCTCTAAGGGTAGTTCTCAATAGAACAGAATCAGCAAGACATCCTATTGGGGCGTGTTCCACAAGGAAGCGTTCTGGGACCATTGTTATGGAATGTCTACTTCAACGACCTTCTTCATCTCATCTCAGAATCCCATGCATATGCAGACGGCTGTACACTGACATTCACTTATCCAAGAGAAGAAATGCCAGCTGCTCTAAACTGCATCAATCACCAGCTAAGAGCTATATCAGCTTGGGGAAATAGATGGCAAGTAACATTTGCACCTGAGAAAACGCAAATGATGATGATCTCTAGGCACCATGATGGTAATGCCGGTGCAGTAATAAGGATGAATGGGAGGGTGTTGGCACCTGGGGAAGAAATTGATATCCTTGGGGTGAAATTTGACTACAAACTGACCATGAAAAACTAAGTTGTAAATCTTGCACAAGTACGCTCGCACCTTGAGTATACTCCACTTTCTTGGTTTGCCTGCCCCCCTTCTGATCTGCGACTGCTTGACAGAGTAGAGAACAGAGCAAGTCGTCTCATCTCTCGCCTGGACCAATCCTGGATAGATCTGTCATTTCAGCAGAGCCTTCAACACAGGAAGAATGTGGGTGGCCTTACTGTTATGTACAAGGCCAACATCGTCAAAGTACCACACTTGGATCCACTTCGAGGACAGCGTGAAGCAAGCTTCTATACCACAAGACGGGCAGAAAGCAGCAGCTTCACTCTGGTTGTACCCTTCTCCAGAACATCACTTCATCTGAGATCATTTTTCCCAGGATGACTCGAGTCTGGAACACATTCGTACAGTATTATGATGTCAACGAGATAAAGTCAGTTGATCAAATGAAAATGCTGGCCCACAGGTGGCTCCAACTTCATCCTGTTCCCTACTTGTATGTTTCATAACAATAAAAATTCTTTCAAATAAGCTGATGTAGGTAACAGCTCTTAGCTTGTCAATAAAGTTAGGAATCCTTAACCTGTACATAGCTTGTCAATAAAGCTAGGGATCCTTAACCTAACCTTGTCAAACCCTGTGTAAAAAAAAAAAGGGGGGGGGAAGAATGGGAGATGGGGAGGGGGAAAGAGGTAGAGGTGGGGGAGAAAGAGGGTGAGAGAGAGAGGGGGGGATCAGGGGAAGGAGTGGGGGATTGGCAGGGGGATCAGAGGAAGGAGTGGGGGATTGGCGGGGGAGGGTAAGGGGGGAGAGAGTGTGTGTGAGTCTGTGAGAATGTGTGGTCGTAAACGTGTGTGTGTGTGTGTGTGTGTGTGTGTGTGTGTGTGTGTGTGTGTGTGTGTGTGTGTGTGTGTGTGTGTGTGTGTGTGTGTGTGTGTGTGTGTGTGTGTGTATGTAGCTGTATGAGGGTTTATTAAGTGGAATTGTGAATTGTGGTGTATGAGAGTGAATGTGGAGTTCAGTGGTCCCTTACCTGTCCCTTACGTGTCCCTTACCTGTGCGTGTGTTTGTGTGTGTGCCATGAATTTATATTATAAACAGAGGCCACTTCTTATGTACGTGGTTAGAAAGACAGTGTATGTGAACAAGAGCAAAAATTTCAAGGCTCATCGAGCCTTAGATAAAGGCAAGGCTGTGTGCACGCATTCACCCATCTAGTTACTAGCCAGAGTTAAATAGAAGAAGCGCACTTTAATCGTATCATCATCCCAGTGACTTACATGAGGAAGAGGAAGAAGAGGTGGACTGCCCGGTCAGGACATCTCAGCTGTGAAGGGTGTGGTCGTTTTCTTTTTTCTTTTTTTTTAGTCTAGCAACAGGTGTGATGGTGAGCAGTGGGTATATAAGGTGGAACAACTGTGGACACCAGCACACAACTCTGCTCTCCTCCTCCAACACAAGACAAGTTGACTTGTTGAGAGCAGTTATGAAGTTCTTGGTGAGTATCTTAAGAAACCATGTATTGTGGTTCACCTATGATACTATTACTTTCTCTATTTTATATGTGTATATGCTGTAAGTGTAAATGAAACAGACTTCAGAAATAAAGTCTGTCGTTTACATATATTGTCTACTACTGTTTCTATGACGGCCAAACAGATGCTTCTCCTTGGATCACAGTTGTCATTACCAGTCACCAGATCCCACCTTTCATCCCTATTGGTCAGACACATCGAAGGGTTTTCTTATGACATCGAAGTGTCCCACCCAGGCAGGATGCTAAGAGAATAACACATCCATCATTCGTTCATTACATAGCAAACATTTCTACTTCTCAGCAAATTATTTTCTCTGAAAATGCAATGTAAATTTTATGTGTGAAAATATTTGTTATACCAACAGGTTGTGGTTGCAGCAGCAGTGGCTGCTGTGAGTGCCCTCCCCACCAACCCAGGTTTTGTGCTCCCTGCTGGTAACATCGGCCTCTCGGGCATTACCCGCATTGATGGCACAATTGAAGGCTTCACGGGTGACTTCACCCGTGACATTTTGCTCATCGGACCTTCTGGGATTGTGACTAGGTCTGGCAACAACGTTCAACTAGACAGCAACCTTCACAGGGTTAGGCGAGCATACTATGGTTTTACTCGCCCTGAAGGAAGTGTTGGTTTATCTGGTATTGTCCGCACTGATGGTACCATTGATGCTTTCCCAGGTGACTTCACCCATGACATTGTTGCCATTGGAGACTCTGGAATCGTGACCAAGTCTGGCAAAAACGTTCAGCTAGACAGGAACCTCCACAGGGTTAAGCGAGCATACTATGGCTTTACTCGCCCTGAGGGAAGTGTTGGTTTATCTGGTATTGTCCGGACAGATGGCACTATCGAAGCTTTCCCAGGTGAATTCACCCATGACATTGTTAGCATTGGACCATCAGGGATCGTGACCAAGTCTGGTAAGAATGTTCAGCTGACCGCAGACCTGCACCGCGCTAAGCGACATATCATCGGTGACTCAGGAATGCTCACATCCTGGGGCCAAGCCGTGCTGTTCAAGAAGCCCTTCACCACCATTCTGCTAGATGGACCCAGCGGCATAGTCCTCTCCGACGGCCAGCTTCTCCAAAAGCCTGTTGAGTAGACCTGACCATAACGTGCCAAATGACCTACTCTTCTCATATCATACACTTCATGTTGTTACTGTTTTCTATCCAAGAACCAGATAATTCTCTTTGTATATATTGTTCAATAAACTGTCATATAAATTTATGTGCCGGACTGGTGCATAAGGTCTTGCAACTGTCTGACGCCACATACTTGACAGTAGGGTTGTCTGTATAAAGCATATTTTCTGATTATGAGTAAAATGCTGAGAGATATAAGAATGTAACAAAAGTCAGTTAGCACTGTCGATCTTACAACCCATTTTATTTTGCCTTGCATGGAAAGAATTACCTACTTGCTACTTTTGTTCCGCATTGCACATTTCCTGACAAATAAAAAACTATATCAATTTATATTTTTTCTATGCATTTAGAAAATATTTTTAATATTCCTCCGTAAGCCATGCGTGTCGTATGAGGCGACTAAAATGCCGGGAGCAATGGGCTAGTAACCCCTTCTCCTGTAGACATTTACTAAAAAAGAGAAGAAGAAAAACTTTATAAAACTGGGATGCTTGAATGTGCGTGGATGTAGTGTGGATGACAAGAAACAGATGATTGCTGATGTTATGAATGAAAAGAAGTTGGATGTCCTGGCCCTAAGCGAAACAAAGCTGAAGGGGGTAGGGGAGTTTCGGTGGGGGGAAATAAATGGGATTAAATCTGGAATATCTGAGAGAGTTAGAGCAAAGGAAGGGGTAGCAGTAATGTTGAATGATCAGTTATGGAAGGAGAAAAGAGAATATGAATGTGTAAATGCAAGAATTATGTGGATTAAAGTAAAGGTTGGATGCGAGAAGTGGGTCATAATAAGCGTGTATGCACCTGGAGAAGAGAGGAATGCAGAGGAGAGAGAGATTTTGGGAGATGTTAAGTGAATGTATAGGAGCCTTTGAACCAAGTGAGAGAGTAATTGTGGTAGGGGACCTGAATGCTAAAGTAGGAGAAACTTTTAGAGAGAGTGTGGTAGGTAAGTTTGGGGTGCCAGGTGTAAATGATAATGGGAGCCCTTTGATTGAACTTTGTATAGAAAGGGGTTTAGTTATAGAAAAGTTTAGTTTAGTTAAGAAAAAGAGGATAAATAAGTATACAAGATATGATGTAGGGCGAAATGACAGTAGTTTGTTGGATTATGTATTGGTAGATAAAAGACTGTTGAGTAGACTTCAGGATGTACATGTTTATAGAGGGGCCACAGATATATCAGATCACTTTCTAGTTGTAGCTACACTGAGAGTAAAAGGTAGATGGGATACAAGGAGAATAGAAGCATCAGGGAAGAGAGAGGTGAAGGTTTATAAACTAAAAGAGGAGGCAGTTAGGGAAAGATATAAACAGCTATTGGAGGATAGATGGGCTAATGAGAGCATAGGCAATGGGGTCGAAGAGGTATGGGGTAGGTTTAAAAATGTAGTGTTAGAGTGTTCAGCAGAAGTTTGTGGTTACAGGAAAGTGGGTGCGGGAGGGAAGAGGAGCGATTGGTGGAATGATGATGTAAATAGAGTAGTAAGGGAGAAAAAGATAGCATATGAGAAGTTTTTACAAAGTAGAAGTGATGCAAGGAGGGAAGAGTATATGGAGAAAAAGAGAGAGGTTAAGAGAGTGGTGAAGCAATGTAAAAAGAGAGCAAATGAGAGAGTGGGTGAGATGTTATCAACAAATTTTGTTGAAAATAAGAAAAAGTTTTGGAGTGAGATTAACAAGTTAAGAAAGCCTAGGGAACAAATGGATTTCTCAGTTAAAAATAGGAGAGGAGAGTTATTAAATGGAGAGTTAGAGGTATTGGGAAGATGGAGGGAATATTTTGAGGAATTGTTAAATGTTGATGAAGATAGGGAAGCTGTGATTTCGTGTATAGGGCAAGGAGGAATAACATCTTGTAGGAGTGAGGAAGAGCCAGTTGTGAGTGTGGGGGAAGTTCGTGAGGCAGTAGGTAAAATGAAAGGGGGTAAGGCAGCCGGGATTGATGGGATAAAGATAGAAATGTTAAAAGCAGGTGGGGATATAGTTTTGGAGTGGTTGGTGCAATTATTTAATAAATGTATGGAAGAGGGTAAGGTACCTAGGGACCTAGGGATTGGCAGAGAGCATGCACTCTGGCTATCGAAACCAGGTTCATGCATAGTTCCTTTGTATAAAGGCAAAGGGGACAAAAGAGAGTGCAAAAATTATAGGGGGATAAGTCTGTTGAGTATACCTGGTAAAGTGTATGGTAGAGTTATTATTGAAAGAATTAAAAGTAAGACGGATAATAGGATAGCAGATGAACAAGGAGGCCTTAGGAAAGGTAGGGGGGTGTGTGGACCAGGTGTTTACAGTGAAACATATAAGTGAACAGTATTTAGATAAGGCTAAAGAGGTCTTTGTGGCATTTATGGATTTGGAAAAGGCGTATGACAGGGTGGATAGGGGGGCAATGTGGCAGATGTTGCAGGTGTATGGTGTAGGAGGTAGGTTACTGAAAGCAGTGAAGAGTTTTTACGAGGATAGTGAGGCTCAAGTTAGAGTACATAGGAAAGAGGGAAATTATTTCCAAGTAAAAGTAGGCCTTAGACAAGGATGTGTGATGTCACCGTGGTTGTTTAATATATTTATAGATGGGGTTGTAAGAGAAGTAAATGCGAGGGTCTTGACAAGAGGCGTGGAGTTAAAAGATAAAGAATCACACATAAAGTGGGAGTTGTCACAGTTGCTCTTTGCTGATGACACTGTGCTCTTGGGAGATTCTGAAGAGAAGTTGCAGAGATTGGTGGATGAATTTGGTAGGGTGTGCAAGAGAAGAAAATTAAAAGTGAATACAGGAAAGAGTAAGGTTATGAGGATAACAAAAATATTAGGTGATGAAAGATTGGATATCAGATTGGAGGGAGAGAGTATGGAGGAGGTGAATGTATTCAGATATTTGGGAGTGGACGTGTCAGCGGATGGGTCTGTGAAGGATGAGGTGAATCATAGAATTGATGAGGGGAAAAGGGTGAGTGGTGCACTTAGGAGTCTGTGGAGACAAAGAACTTTGTCCTTGGAGGCAAAGAGGGGAATGTATGAGAGTATAGTTTTACCAACACTCTTATATGGGTGTGAAGCATGGGTGATGAATGTTGCAGCGAGGAGAAGGCTGGAGGCAGTAGAGATGTCATGTCTGAGGGCAATGTGTGGTGTGAATATAATGCAGAGAATTCGTAGTTTGGAAGTTAGGAGGAGGTGCGGGATTACCAAAACTGTTGTCCAGAGGGCTGAGGAAGGGTTGTTGAGGTGGTTCGGACATGTAGAGAGAATGGAGCGAAACAGAGTGACTTCAAGAGTGTATCAGTCTGTAGTGGAAGGAAGGCGGGGTAGGGGTCGGCCTAGGAAAGGTTGGATGGAGGGGGTAAAGGAGGTTTTGTGTGCGAGGGGCTTGGACTTCCAGCAGGCATGCGTGAGCGTGTTTGATAGGAGTGAATGGAGACAAATGGTTTTTAATACTTGACGTGCTGTTGGAGTGTGAGCAAAGTAACATTTATGAAGGGGTTCAGGGAAACCGGCAGGCCGGACTTGAGTCCTGGAGATGGGAAGTACAGTGCCTGCACTCTGAAGGAGGGGTGTTAATGTTGCAGTTTAAAAACTGTAGTGTAAAGCACCCTTCTGGCAAGACAGTGATGGAGTGAATGATGGTGAAAGTTTTTCTTTTTCGGGCCACCCTGCCTTGGTGGGAATCGGCCAGTGTGATAATAAAAAAAAATAATAAAAAAATACACATACTGTATATTTTACACATGCTTCATAGGAGGCATGATGTAATGTTCAATATTTTTCAGAAAACACAATCTGAAAAATACTAGATATATTTTGGTTGCTTTGTGATCCGAGGAAGGTATCTGTGTATCACGTAACTCTAGTCTCTTGTACCTCAATGGACGGGATAACAACTGTGCAGAGTGAGGCATAAGTTTTGTAGTGCAGTTAGAAAACAATTGAAAAATTAGAAGAGTCCTTCATAGGTTATCATATAGGAAGTAACATCCCGATTTCTTCACTAAAATGGCAAATTAAGACATACACAGTCCAGAACTAATTCAAACTTCTCACTTAGAAACACCAACTTTGAAGCGAAACTGAAGAAGCTTTCCCTTGTTATCTCACATAGACCAATATTCTAAATTACACAAGCACATTAGGTCTTAAGCCGCTCAGAAGTTCTATCATCAAGTTCTCAACATGGAAGTATCAAAGCTAATCAGATGAGTCATTCAGAAATTATTGCATGAAAAACAATATTTAAATTTTCCAAATTTCTTCCTTGAAAAAGGCAAATTAGATCTTTCACATTCGAAAATCAGTCAAAATTGTTCTCTAAATAAGGCTGACCAGCGTTTAAGGAATACGTAAATAATAAGTAAGCGACAAATGAGTAACTGTTATTTAGATTTTGGGTAGATAATATTCAATCTTGTTATGGGTACATTATATAGACTTAACCTTGAATAACCCAATAAAGTTCAATGCTGTGACTTATTTCTGATCAGAAGAAACATTCTCCTGTTATTTTAAGAAAAACCAATAAAAGAAAATTAGTGCGTTAAGACTTGCACAACCTAAAATCAAAGAGAAAATTTATTTGAGGAAAACACATCAGCATTAAAAGTTTGAAGGTGACCAGATATAGTCACAGTTAATGTAAAGAATGAAAAATATTGCATCTCCACAGCGTAAACAAAAAATTAATTTGTTCCATAAGACGCATCATCCATTAAAAACTAATGCCACTGAGAAATGACTTATTGTAATCAGAGGAAAACAGTAAAACCATAGGTGTTGTATAGCGGCTGGTGATTGGGAGGCATTCAGATTCAAGCCGAGGAAGGGGAGGATAAATCCAGTTCTGTGGATCAAGAGCCCCTCACCAGTACCGAGGCACCCTTGCAAACCCAAACTCCATTTATTTAATACAAAATAATTTTATACCATTTCAAGATTGATGGTGGCAAAATTGCACCTACATACTCCATTAACAACACCAATCTTCCTCTAAGTAGCATATATGATTGTCGAAATTTTAATGCCGATCAGAAGAGGCTTTTTAAAGTTATTGCATGGAAAATATTTTCGAGGACAGTCTACACGAAACTGAACAGACAGGAACCTGCACTTGTTAATTGTTCCATGAACCTTCACCTAGTACTAGTTCACCAGTTTAAAATTTGAAGCTGATCAGATAAGTCATTCTGTAGTCATAAAGGAAAACCTTGAAGTAAGTTAGTGAAAGACAAGAACATTGTGCCGTAAAGTAAAAGGACACAAGTGCAACTAATGTGACATTTATTGTAGCAACGTTTCGCTCTCCAGGAGCTTTATCAAGCCATTACAAACAATACATGGACACAGAGGGTATATAAAGGCTCAGAGTGAGGTGAATACTAGTGAGGTACCATTTCGATGTTCACTAGTGGTAGTAGTAGTAGTAGTAGTGGTAGTGACAAAAGCAACACCAGAGTCGCCATCGCTTCTACCACTTCAATAAAGGATCTAACCAGGACAAAACCCAAGCACCACGAACCAGTCAATGCAGGAGTTTACACTATACCCTGCGGAGGCTGTGACAAGATCTACGTAGGTGAAACAGCAAGAAACCTCGACACCCGCCTCAATGAACACATATACGCATGTAGGAACGACAACTTAAACAACGCCTGTGTACAACACCGAAATTCCACCAATCATCTTATGAAATTCAGAGACGCCCAATTAGTGATAAAAGAAACTAATTTCCGCACACGCAAGTGCCTTGTATCAGCACTGATCGCTGTTTCGAATACAATTAAACAAAACAACGGCAGCTTCACCATCTCCGAAGTCTTAGCAAGAATCCTCCTGAAAACAGTAAACCCTGCCATCACATAGTCTCTCCTGTTATACTACACAAAGCACAGAGAGTGAACACTGAAACAACCTGCCTCATTCCAGTTTATATTTGTCCAACCTATTTTTATGTTACCCAAGTAATAGCTTTTATATCCTTTTACTCATGTACGAATTAATTGCTTTTGTCACTACCACTACTACTACTACTACTACCACTAGTGAACATCGAAATGGTACCTCACTAGTATTCACCTCACTCTGAGCCTTTATATACCCTCTGTGTCCATGTATTGTTTGTAATGGCTTGATAAAGCTCCTGGAGAGCGAAACGTTGCTACAATAAATGTCACATTAGTTGCACTTGTGTCCTTTTACTTTACATATTGTCGGTAATTCTACCAACTTTATTACAACATTGTGCCGGCTGTGGCATAAAGTTGTACAGTATTTAAGGGCTCACAAAACTCATGAAAATTTAAAACACATGACATGTTGAAGGATAAGGTTGTACTTCATAAGGAGGAAAATGAGGAGCTGAAAATTCGCCTGGATAAGTGTAGCATTAACAGTGAGGATGTTGGTGTTAGTGAAGGAAAACAGGTTACCAGCAGTGAGGAACAGACTGGCAGCCGTTACAAGTTGGTAGAAGTTTCCAGTAAAGGAAGAAACATCAAAGTAATTAAGATTAAAAGAGAAGATTTGAAGGTAGAAAATCGCTTCTTTGTTCTCCAAGACGAATGTACTTCAATGGTCAGGTGTCACTAACTCCTCTGCTAATAAAGGTAAGAATATCCTTGTGGTCGGTGACACAAGTAAGATATATTGACTGTGAGACAAAAGGTGTTTCTCATGAGCTGGTGCTGGAGACATAGTCAACAGGTTGGATAATATCACGTCAGGTAATGGGAACAAGCCTGCTTCAGTGCTGATGGAAACGATATTGGGAAAGGCAGGAGGCACTCCTAGATAAGTACAGGTCAGCTATTGATTTAATTATGTCTAAGGGAGTGATCCTGATCATATGTAGCATCTTGCCTAGAAGGGGAGTGGGCAATGAATAAATGTCTAGGGCAATTGTGTAAATTGCTGGTTAGACAGGTACTGCAAAGCATTTGCAATTCCATTCATTGACAACTGGGACAATTGCTATGGCAAATGTGATAAGTATGCAAGGGACGGGGTACATCTCTTTGGGGCAGGAGTGGTAGCATTAGCCAACTCGGTTGATGGGGGTCACTGCTGACTTGTCCAGGACTTTCAACTGATAGAAGATTGAGGTATAGGTGTGTAAACAGGTTGCAGCACGCTAGATGAAAGCAGTAAATATTATCAGGATGCCTCAGGGATATGTTTAAAAGACATTGTTCACCATAAAGTTATTAATAAATGCAATGGAACTTGTCAACAAACAAAGAGAAATAGTATAGGGCAGCGAGTGACTAGCTCCCTTAAGGTTTACTATATTAATAGTAGGAGTATAAGAAATAAGATAGAACAATGATTAATTGCATGTGCAGGAAGCATAGATATTACTGTTATAACAGAGACCTGGTTCAACCTAAAAGATAGAGAAATGGCATCTGAATTCCACATACATAGCAAATTAGCCCACATCGATAGGGTCAACAAAAAAGGTAGTGGAGTTAAGATGTATATTAGAGATAATTTAAAGTGTTGCATTAGGCAAGGTAGAAAATTAGAAGCGTTTGACACTGATTCTGTTTGGCTACAGGTTCTTGAGGGGGTCGTGAAAAGCTAAGCTTGGGGGTGATTTACAGGCCCCCAAACCTTGATAGGGAATGCAGTAAACATCCATGGGACAAAATTCATAAGGCATCTAGATACGAAAATGTTACGATGGAAGATTTTAACTGTAGACAAATTGACTGGAGCAATCTGACAGGAAATCTTGAGTCTCGAGGCTTTCTTGATACAATCCAGAATTCCTTTTTAAAACAGTTTGGCATTGTGCCAGATAAGTGTAAAATGGCAAATGTGATACCTATCTACAAAGTAGGAGACAGGTCCATAGCTTCGAATTATAGACCAATAAGCCAAATCTCCATTGTGTTAAAATTGATGGAATCAATAATTACCGAGGCTATTCGAAGCCTGTATGTCACAGCGTCACTCATTTGCACAGAACTACTAAACACCTCAAATGATGTAGTTGAAGTTTTGGCGGTAAAGATCGAAAACCAAAACCTTGTCATTGTGGTAGTATACAAGCCTCCAGATGCAACTTCCCAGTAATTCCAAGAGCAGCTTGAGAAAATTGACCACTGCCTGGAAAATCTCCTGACTCCTGCCCCAAACATTTTACTACTAGGAGATTTCAACCTGAGACACCTAAAATGGAGGAGTATAACAAACAATGTTTTAGCAGAGATCACCCCAGGAGGCAGCTCAGATGAAAATTCACACACACACACGAACTATTAAATCTCTCCAATAAATTCACCTTAAACCAGCAAATAGTAGAGCCTACAATACTAGAAAATACGCTGGACCTCATCTTCACTAACAATGATGGTCTGATACGTAATATAACTGTATCAAAGATCACAACATAATAGAGGTACAGACATGTATGCGCAGGGCTCCGGACCAGCAAAATGTGAGCAGTCATGAAGGTCTCTTCACGAAATTCAATTTCAATAACAAAAACATACAATGGGATCAAGTAAACCATGTCCTGAATGAAACAAGCTGGGAAGATATCCTAAACAACACGGACCCGAACATCTGCCTTAAAAAAATGAATTCTGTGGTTCTTGAGATCTGCTCAAGACACATTCCATTAAGAAAAAGAAATATGTAAACTAGAAAGAGAGAAATGTTCCCTATACAGACGAAGGCGAAGAGTCACAGAGCTGCTGAGTGGGGTCAATATATCTGAAATACGAAGGGAAGCACTAATCAATGAAATTGCAAATATCGAACTTAAGCTGAAGGAATCTTATAGGAGACAAGAATCACAGGAAGAACTAAAAGCCACAAAGGAAATTAAAAAAAAATACTTCTTCTCTTATGCCAAATCTAAGGGAAAAACAACATCCAGTATTGGGCCCCTGCTTAGGCGGGATGGGACATACACAGATGATAGCCAAGAAATGAGTGAGATACTAAAGTCCCACTATGACTCACTGCCCACTCTAAGGGTCGACAATCCAAATGAATTCTTTTTGAACGAAACCCAAAATCTGGCCATCCCAAAACTCTCGGATATTATTATAACTCCACAAGATTTTGAAGAGGCAATTAATGACATGCCCATGCACTTTGCCCCAGGCCCAGACTAGTGGAACTCCGTATTTACCTGGAGTTTACCTGGAGAGAGTTCCGGGGGTCAACGCCCCCGCGGCCTGGTCTGTGACCAGGCCTCCTGGTGGATCAGAGCCTGATCAACCAGGCTGTTGCTGCTGGCTGCACGCAAACCAACGTACGAGCCACAGCCCGGCTGGTCAGGAACCGACTTAAGGTGCTTGTCCAGTGCCAGCTTGAAGACTGCCAGGGGTCTGTTGTGGAATACACAACGGCATTCCTGATGAATACCGCCGTTGTATGTTCCGATGAATACTTTCGAGATATTGCTGCTGAGAAATATTCTGGTGTACAGTTGGGACATGTGATACATACTGGGGAACATGTGAGAAATTTCGATGCGTGTCAAATGACTGTAAATAAGGGTGATAACGTGCCCTAGAACAGTGCTTACGCTGCGGAGAATGGTGTCTCGGACTACGTGCCAGGGGTCTATTGGTAATCCCCCTTATGTATGCTGGGAGGCAGTTGAACAGTCTCGGGCCCCTGACACTTATTGTATGGTCTCTTAACTTGCTAGTGACACCCCTGCTTTTCATTGGAGGGATGTTGCATCGTCTGCCAAGTCTTTTGCTTTCGTAGTGAGTGATTTTCGTGTGCAAGTTCGGTACTAGTCCCTCTAAGATTTTCCAGGTGTATATAATCATGTATCTCTCCCGCCTGCGTTCCAGGGAATACAGTTTTAGGAACCTCAAGCGCTCCCAGTAATTGAGGTGTTTTATCTCCGTTATGCGCGCCGTGAAGGTTGTCTGTACATTTTCTAGGTCAGCAATTTCACCTGCCTTGAAAGGTGCTGTTAGTGTGCAGCAATATTCCAGCCTAGATAGAACAAGTGACCTGAAGAGTGTCATCATGGGCTTGGCCTCCCTAGTTTTGAAGGTTCTCATTATCCATCCTGTCATTTTTCTAGCAGATGCGATTGATACAATGTTATGGTCCTTGAAGGTGAGATCCTCCGACATGATCACTCCCAGGTCTTTGACGTTGGTGTTTTGCTCTATTTTGTGGCCAGAATTTGTTTTGTACTCTGATGAAGATTTAATTTCCTCATGTTTACCATATCTGAGTAATTGAAATTTCTCATCGTTGAACTTCATATTGTTTTCTGCAGCCCATTGAAAGATTTGGTTGATGTCCGCCTGGAGCCTTGCAGTGTCTGCAATGGAAGACACTGTCATGCAGATTCGGGTGTCATCTGCAAAGGAAGACACGGTGCTGTGGCTGACATCCTTGTCTATGTCGGATATGAGGATGAGGAGCAAGATGGGAGCGAGTACTGTGCCTTGTGGAACAGAGCTTTTCACCGTAGCTGCCTCGGACTTTACTCTGTTGACGACTACTCTCTGTGTTCTGTTAGAGAGGAAATTATAGATCCATCGACCGACTTTTCCTGTTATTCCTTTAGCACGCATTTTGTGCGCTATTACGCCATGGTCACACTTGTCGAAGGCTTTTGCAAAGTCTGTATATATTACATCTGCATTCTTTTTGTCTTCTAGTGCATTTAGGACCTTGTCGTAGTGATCCAATAGTTGAGACAGACAGGAGCGACCTGTTCTAAACCCATGTTGCCCTGGGTTGTGTAACTGATGGGTTTCTAGATGGGTGGTGATCTTGCTTCTTAGGAGCCTTTCAAAGATTTTTATGATATGGGATGTTAGTGCTATCGGTCTGTAGTTCTTTGCTGTTGCTTTACTGCCCCCTTTGTGGAGTGGGGTTATGTCTGTTGTTTTTAGTAACTGTGGGACGACCCCCGTGTCCATGCTCCCTCTCCATAGGATGGAAAAGGCTCGTGATAGGGGCTTCTTGCAGTTCTTGATAAACACGGAGTTCCATGAGTCTGGCCCTGGGGCAGAGTGCATGGGCATGTCATTTATCGCCTGTTCGAAGTCATTTGGCGTCAGGATAACATCGGATAGGCTTGTGTTAACCAAATTTTGTGGCTCTCTCATAAAAAATTCATTTTGATCTTCGACTCTCAGTCTGGTTAGCGGCTTGCTAAAAACTGAGTCATATTGGGACTTGAGTAGCTCACTCATTTGTTTAAGTAGGGGTCCAATACTGGACGTTGTTCTCGACTTTGATTTGGCATAGGAGAAGAAATACTTTGGGTTTCTTTCGATTTCATTTATGGCTTTTAGTTCTTCCCGCGATTCCTGACTCCTATAAGATTCCTTTAGCTTAAGTTCGATACTTGCTATTTCTCTGACCAGTGTCTCCCTACGCATTTCAGATATATTGACCTCTTTTAGCCGCTCTGTTATTCTTTTCTGTCGCCTGTAAAGGGAGCGCCTGTCTCTTTCTATTTTACATCTACTCCTCCTTTTCCTTAGAGGAATAAGCCTTGTGCATACATCGAGTGCCACCAAGTTAATCTGTTCTAGGCATAAGTTGGGGTCTGTGTTGCTTAGTACATCTTCCCAGCTTATATCAGTTAGGACTTGGTTTACTTGGTCCCACTTTATGTTTTTGTTATTGAAGTTGAATTTGGTGAATGCTCCCTCGTGACTAGTCTCATTATGTCGGTCTGGGGCTCCACGCATACATGTCTGAACCTCAATTATGTTGTGATCTGAGTATATTGTTTTTGATATGGTGACATTTCTTATCAGATCATCATTGTTAGTGAAGATGAGGTCTAGTGTATTCTCCAGTCTAGTAGGCTCTATTATTTGCTGGTTTAAATTGAATTTTGTGCAGAGATTTAAAAGCTCGTGTGAGTGTGAGTTTTCATCAGAGCTGCCTCCTGGTGTTATTACTGCAACAATATTATTTGCTATATTCCTCCATTTTAGGTGCCTTAAGTTGAAATCCCCCAGGAGCAAGATGTTGGGTGCAGGAGCTGGAAGATTTTCCAGACAGTGGTCAATTTTTAACAGCTGTTACTGGAATTGCTGGGATGTTGCATCCGGAGGCTTGTAGACTACCACAATGACTAGATTTTGGTTCTCGACCTTTACTGCTAAAACCTCCACTGCATCATTTGAGGCATTAAGCAGTTCTGTGCAAACAAGTGACTCTGCAATGTACAGGCCAACCCCCCCCCCTTTTGCCTGTTTACTCTGTCACATCTGTATAGGTTGTAACCTGGGATCCATATTTCGTTGTCCAAGTGATCCTTTATGTGGGTCTCAGTGAAATCCGCGAACATTGCCTTTGCCTCTGCAAGCAGTCCACGGATGAAAGGTATTTTGTTGTTTGTTGCTGGCTTTAGACCCTGTATATTTGCAAAGAAGAATGTTATCGGACTGGTGGTATTGTTGGTACTGGGGGGGGATTTTTTTCCGGCATTAGTATCTATATCTGTTGGTTTGGAGTGGAGGCCATCGACTGTGGTTCCACTCCAGGAATGACTGGATTTGGTGTACGATTTCTGCCATTTCCTGCCAGTTTTTTTTCTTTCCTGGCACTGAAAAACCTCTCCCTCTTGAGTGGCTGTGGCTACCCAGGTTTTCCCATGGCCTGGATGTTTTGTATCTTTTTGTCCCCTTTAGATGGTGTGCCTGGCAATTTAAGTTATAGCACAGTCTTTCCTGTACTTAAGAAGTACACATTTCAGGGTGAAAAAGCTTACAGGAAGGGAGTTTGCATTTTCCTGTTGTCATATGGGCATGGCATTTTCTAGGGTGGTCACAGTTGCACGTCCCGTCTGTTTTTCGAGATTTCCCATGTCTGCAGATACCAAGTGCATAGTATGTGCACAGGCTTGGTTTCCGTTTGCCTTGGGTTTCTGTGACTGTATTCCCTGTTGGTGCATGTTTCCCTGTCTTATTCCTGTTCATCAAGAACTGCAAGAAGTCCCTATCGCGTGCCTTCAGCATTTTATGGAGAGGGAGCATGGACACAGGGGTCATCCCACACACACTAAAAACAGCAGACATCGCCCCACTCCACAAAGGTGGCAGTAAAGCAATTGCAAAGAACTACAGACCGAAAGCACTAACATCCTATATCATAAAAATCTTTGAGAGGGTTCTAAGAAGCAAGATAACCAACCACCTAGATACCCAACAGTTACACAACCCAGGGCAACACGGGTTTAGAGCAGGTCGCTCCTGCCTGTCCCAGCTTCTGGACCACTATGACAAGGTCCTGGATGTGGTAGAGGATAAACAAAATACAGATGTAGTATACACAGACTTTGCAAAAGCTTTCGACATTTTGACCATGGTGTAATAGCACACAAAATGCGGGATAAAGGAATAACGGGAAAAGTTGGTAGATGGATTTATAGCTTCCTGACAAATAGAACACAACGAGTAATAATAAACAGAGTAAAGTCACAGGCAGCCATAGTAAAAAGCTCTGTTCCACAAAGCACAGTACTCGCTCCCATTCTATTCCTCATCCTCATTTCTGACATAGAGATGTAAGCCATAGCTCCGTGTCTTCCTTTGTGGATGACACCCGGATCACCATAGCAGTGACCTCCATCGAAGACACAGCGAGACTCCAAGCGGACATCAACCAAATCTTCGAATGGGCCACTCAAAACAATATGAAGTTCAACGAAGAGAAATTTCAACTACTCAGATATGGAAAACTTGAAGAAATTAAAAATGTGTCAGGGTATACCACAAATTCTAACCATACAATAGAGCGGAAAAGTAATGTGAAGGACCTGAGAGTGATAATGTCAGAGGATCTCGCCTTCAAAGATTATAACAATGTATCTACCTCATCCACTAGGAAAATGATAGGATGGATAATGAGAACCTTCAAAACTAGGGACGCCAAGCCCATGATGATTCTCTTCAAATCGCTTGTGCTCTCTAGGCTGGAATACTGCTGTACACTAACGGTCCCCTTCAAGGCTGGCGACATTGCAGACCTGGAGAGTGTACAGAGAACTTTCATGACACACACATAAATGCGATAAGGCACCTAAACTACTGGGAACGGTTGAAGGTCCTTGATCTGTATTCCCTCAAACGCAGGCGAGAGAGATACATGATAATATACACTTGGAAGGTCCTGGAGGGATTGGTACCAAACCTTCACATGAAAATCACTCCATATGAAAGCAAAAGATTCGGCAGGAGATGCAACATTCCCGCAATAAAAAGAAGGGGCGCCACGAGTACACTGAGAGACAACACAATAAGTGTCCGGGGCCCAAGACTGTTCAATTGCCTCCCAGCATACATAAGGGGGATTACCAACAGACCCCTGGCTGTCTTCAAGAAGGCACTGGACAGGCACCTAAAGTCAGTAACTGACCTACCAGGCTGTGGTTCGTACGTCAGCTTGCGTGCGACCAGCAGTAACAGCCTGGTTGATCAGATCCTGATCCACCATGAGGCCTGCTCTCAGACCGGGCCGCGGGGGCGTTGACCCCCGAAACCATCTCCAGGTAAACTCCAGGTATGTATATGGACTTTTCATGGATAGATGTGTGGTTGACAGGCAACAGAGTTTACATAAACGAGCAGAAATCAGAGGACGCGTCACAAGTTGTTAATTCTGACGAGAACGCTAGAGCGCTGCAGGAAGATCCGAATAAACTGATGAAGTGGTCGGGGAAGTGACAGATGCAGTTTAATACAAACAAAAGCAAAGTTCTAGGCGTTGAAAAGAAAAATAACCATGGTACATATAAACTAACTAATATAGATCTTATCATTCTGATTGTGAAAAAGATTTGGGAATTCCGGTAATCTAAAACCAAGACAAGAGCGCGTAAATGTTCTCAATAATGTAAATAGAATTATTAGCTTCATATCAAGAAGTATAAATAACAGGATGTACATGTACATGTTGCAAATATGTCAAATTCTTCATGTATAACATGATTTAAACGGGAATGAACATTTCACACTATTTTGCACATAAAATCGGCAGAGGTGCATCTACACACCTGAATTTCAGTCTCCGCCGTCGTCACATTACTAGCTAACTTCTTGGAACGTTGAAATTCAAAACAGCAAAAGAGTTTTAAAAGTTGTTGGTTATTAATTAAGCCGTATCATGATTCACTTAGCCTTATTCCCTAACTTTCCTGCCTTTTTACTTTAATTTCTCCCTCCCTCCCGTAGCTCGGTTGGTAGCGCACTCAGCTCACATTGAGTGTTCGTGGTTCGATCCCCTGTACGGGTGAGAACACTGGGCGTGTTTAAGACATTTTTGTTCCTGTTCACCTAGCAGTAAGTACGTACCTGGGTGTTAGTCGACTGGTGTGGGTCGCATCCTGGGGACAAAATTAAGTTGCCCGAAATGCACCGTATAACCAGGGGATTTCTATATAGTATGTCATTGTTATCAGCTAGGTCTGTATAAGTTGTAACATGTATCTGTAGAAATAAGGATTATTATTATAAATAATTATTATTATTATTAAGTCCTGCCTTCCTGCCTGCATTCCTCCCTCCCTCCCTCGATCTATCAATCCTTCCTATATTAGAGGAATAACTAGCGGCCAGTGACTTATTACGCTGGCAGGTGTCCTAGTGTATCAGGGAATGAAGGAAAGAAAGTCAGAGGAAGGAAGTAGGTGAGAAACTCAGAAAAGTTAATTTAAAATATTTATTTTCAAAATATTATTATGTACATATATAATTTTTGAAAAGCCTTCAGAATGCACAACATTTTGAGAAAAGGAAGAGGGGGGGGAGGGAGGGGGGAGAGGGAGGGGGAGAGGGAGGGGGGAGAGGGAGGGGAGGAGAGGGAGGGGGGAGAGGGAGGGGGGAGAGGGAGGGGGGAGAGGGAGGGGGGAGAGGGAGGGGAGGAGAGGGAGGGGGGAGAGGGAGGGGGGAGAGGGAGGGGTGGTTTTATTGTTATATTCCATCATACAATGTGAATTTAATAGTGTGGAAATCTGTCAGCCTGAGCTGGGAGACACCAGTAGGGCGGTGGGGATGTCGTCAAAAAATTTTATTAAAGATTCAGTAGCTACGGCAGCTTTACAGGTTTTGCTTCAGAAGAGCTGGTAATAGCAACGAGAGAATTAGGTTCCGGTGCGTAGTTAACAGCTAAATATTGTATTTTTCCCCAGACTACGCACACAAGATGTTGTGGCAATTTTTGTGGTCCTTCAGCACGCTAAAATATTTGTTTAGCTGTTGTACGACACAAGACGCTAGTACCCTCGCTTGTTTATAAGCTAGAAAACGGACTATGTACTCACCTAATTCACCTAATTGCACTCACCTAATTGTAGTTACAGGGGTCGATACTCAGCTCCTGGCCCCGCCTCTTCACTAATCGCTACTAGGTCCTCTCTCTCCCTGCTCCATGAGCGTTATCATACCTCGTTTTAAATCTATATATAGTTCCTGCCTCCACTCAACTGAAGTTTGAACCCATGGCGAGTGAGTCCTAAAACTCCACGCCATGGGTTCGAGTACCACCCAATCCATGATTTATCTGTAATCGTGTTATTACGATTTCGTGAGTCAAGTTATCGTTCAAAGTAGGAAGCGACTGACGCAGCATATTAATGATGTACTGATCCTCACTCCTTACAGTGATTGAAAAAACTTTGCTGTAGACGAAGAAAAACTGCAAATTGAGATTCTGTAATCTAGTTACGATTGTCATTACTAATGATTTGCGGCACACATAAAAATAATTGTTTACGTTGTTTAACTGAGCATGTCAACAAGGTTGTTCAGTATTCCATAAAACGTGACACGTAAGTGCTCTTGGTTGTTTATAAGATTGAAAAAACTGCATGTGATGCGGGTGCAACCGTAACATCCTCACACAGCCTGTTTCAGACGAACTGCATAATAGCAGCCCAGAGATCACAGAGGGACACATGGCCTAAAATGTTTACCTGAGGCCCGGGGGGAGACCAGACTCTAGAAGGTCTCACAGACACTCGTTGTTAGAGATATGATGGTGTATTGCTTACCAGTTCCGTGACCTCAAGAATGAGCATAGGTAATCCAGCTTAGCTAAGGGTGATGCTGTATCACTGTGGTCACTAATCCAGTTACGGGCCAGACTCAACAGTTTTGTACAAACTGAGCGATTCTCAAATCAAAGTGCGTTGAAGGGCGGGCAGGTTTAGGATGTAAAGGTTGATTTATTCATTGACGGGACATCTCAACGGTGTACGAGGGCGTGGTCATTGTTTTTACTAGTCTAGTAACAGGTGTGAATTTGGGTATATAAGGTGGAGCAAATGTGGACACCAGTACACAACTCTGCTCTCCGACATCGAGACAAGTTGACTCGTAGCGAGCAGCCATGAAGTTCTTGGTGAGTATTTTAGCTGCGAGTCACACACGCACGCACACATATTCTAGGAGAAACTTATGACAACGTTTCGATCCAGGTTCAGGTAGGTTTGCCATGACGGGTTCTGGCCCGTTCCGACTTGGACCATTAACTAATTAATGACCCAAGTGGGATCGAAACGTCGTCATAAGTGTTCCCTCCTATGAGAGAACTTTAACTAGAGCAGCCACAGTTATGTTGCTGTGTGATTCGTATGTAAAACCATACTTTTGTGGTCACAGTGGGATCCATTCTAACATTGCTATACTGAACAAAAATCCACCTAGTTGGGTTAATCTTGTGAGACTGATATAGTACAGTGATTAGTACACTAGTCTTCGAGTCTTAGGACTCGCTTACCATGGATTCGAGACCCACCCGTTCTGTGACTTCACTTGTTTTTCAAGTTTCACCCGAGAGACACCACATCTATTGGAATTAAAATATAGAGCCTTCTAAATTAAGAAACACTCGATGCACAACATATGCCTTTACTTCCTAAAACGTAGATAAATGGTTCAGAGAACCGACAAGTTGATAAATCAGATACATGTGCAGCATTTGGGTATCTTTACTGAGGAAACGTATCGAAACAGTGGCTTCATCAGTCCAATACAAAGAAGAGTGGTGACGATCAGAACAAGGTTGAAGTAATCAGTCCCTCAGTCTCGGCTCGATGTAATCGGTCCATCAATCTTGAAAATATTGATGGAATGAAAACATCGACTCCAGGTTAAGGGACTGTTTATCTCAAGTTGCTTCTGATCTTTACTACTATCCTTTGTATTGGACTGATGAAGCCACTGTGTGGCGAAACGTTTCCTCAGGAAAGATACCCAAGTGCTGCACACATGTGGTTAAATTATCAGATTCCTGAAATATTTTTCCAGAATAATTTAGTGTACATTTTACGTATGAAAATATTTGTTATACCAACAGGTTGTGGTTGCAGCAGCAGTGGCTGCTGTGAGTGCCCTCCCCACCAACCCAGGTTTTGTGCTCCCTGCTGGTAACATCGGCCTCTCGGGCATTACCCGCACTGATGGCACAATTGAAGGCTTCACGGGTGACTTCACCCGTGACATTGTGGCCATCGGACACTCTGGGATTGTGACTAGGTCTGGCAACAACGTTCAGCTAGACAGGAATCTCCACAGGGTTAAGCGAGCATACTATGGTTTTACTCGCCCTGAAGGAAGTGTTGGTTTATCTGGTATTGTCCGCACTGATGGTACCATTGATGCTTTCCCAGGTGACTTCACCCATGACATTGTTGCCATTGGAGACTCTGGAATCGTGACCAAGTCTGGCAAAAACGTTCAGCTAGACAGGAACCTTCACAGGGTTAGGCGAGCATACTATGGCTTTACTCGCCCTGAGGGAAGTGTTGGTTTATCTGGTATTGTCCGCACTGATGGTACCATTGATGCTTTCCCAGGTGACTTCACCCATGACATTGTTGCCATTGGAGACTCTGGAATCGTGACCAAGTCTGGCAAAAACGTTCAGCTAGACAGGAACCTTCACAGGGTTAGGCGAGCATACTATGGCTTTACTCGCCCTGAGGGAAGTGTTGGTTTATCTGGTATTGTCCGCACTGATGGTACCATTGATGCTTTCCCAGGTGACTTCACCCATGACATTGTTGCCATTGGAGACTCTGGAATCGTGACCAAGTCTGGCAAAAACGTTCAGCTAGACAGGAACCTTCACAGGGTTAGGCGAGCATACTATGGCTTTACTCGCCCTGAGGGAAGTGTTGGTTTATCTGGTATTGTCCGCACTGATGGTACCATTGATGCTTTCCCAGGTGACTTCACCCATGACATTGTTGCCATTGGAGACTCCGGGATCGTGACTAAGTCTGGTAAGAATGTTCAACTGACCACAGGCTTGCACCGCGTCTAGCAATACATCGATAGCGACTCCAGCATGCTCACTTCCTGGGGCCAAGGTGTCCTATTCAAGAGGTCCTTCACCTCCATCCTCTTAGAATGACCCAATGGCATAATTCTCTCCGACGACTGTTTTTCAATAGCCTCTGTAGTAGACTCGACTATGCAGGTTTATGGCATATAAACAGTTCTAACTGTTTGAAATATAATTTGTCTGTATAAAATATATTATAGCTATGCTCACAATTTTAAACGAAACTATAATAATGCAGCAAAAGTTAAGATACTTAGCACCATCGTTCTTAAACCTATTTTTCTTATGTCTTCTGTACAATGTAAATTACTCGATAAGTACTTTGTTTTGCAAAACATTTAAAGAGAAGTAAAAAAAGTATATATAAACTTGTATTTTTCTCCAAATTTAAAAAATTGATCATATATATATATATATATATATATATATATATATATATATATATATATATATATATATATATATATATATATATACATAATTATTTATTTAATTATTAACACACTGGCCGATTCCCACCAAGGCAGGGTGGCCCGAAAAAGAAAAACTTTCATCATCGTTCACTCCATCACTGTCTTGCCAGAGGGGTGCTTTACACTACAGTTATAAAACTGCAACATTAACACCCCTCCTTCAGAGTGCAGACACTGTACTTTCCATCTCCAGGACTCAAGTCCGGCCTGCCGGTTTCCCTGAATCCCTTCATAAATGTTACTGTGCTCACTCTCCAACAGCACGTCAAGTATTAAAAACCATTTGTCTCCATTCACTCCTATCAAATACGCTCATGCACGCTTGCTGGAAGTCCAAGCCCCTCGCACACAAAACCTCCTTTATCCCCTCCCTCCAACCCTTTCTAGGCCGACCCCTATCCCGCCTTCCCTCCACTACAGATTTATACACTCTCGAAGTCATTCAGTTTTGTTCCAACCTCTCTACATGTCCGAACCACATCAACAACCCCTCCTCAGCCCTCTGGATAATAGGTTTGGTAATCCCACACTTTCTCCTAATTTCCAAACTACGAATTCTCTGCATTATATTCACACCACACATTGCCCTCAGACATAACATCTCTACTGCCTCCAGCCTTCTCCTCGTTGCAACATTCACCACCCATGCTTCACACCCATACAAGAGTGTTGGTACAACTATACTCTCATACATTCCTCTCTTTGCTCCACGGACAAAGTTTTTTGTCTCCACAGACTCCTAAGCGCACCACTCACCCTTTTCCCCTCATGAATTCTGTGATTCACCTCATCCTTCATAGACCTATCTGCTGACACGTCCACTCCTAAATATCTTAATATATTCACCTCCTCCATACTCTCTCCCTCCAATCTGATATCCAATCTTTCGTTACGTATTCTTTTTGTAATCCTCATAACCTTACTCTTCCCTATATTCGCTTTTAATTTTCTTCTTTTGCACTCCCTACCAAATTCATCCACTAACCTCTGCAACTTCTCTTTAGAATCTCCCAAAAGCATAGTGTCATCAGCAAAGAGCAACTGTGACAACTTCCACTTTGTGTTAGACTCTTCATCTTTTAACTTCACACCTCTTGCCAACACCCGAGCATTCACTTCTCTTACAACCCCATCTATAAATATATTGAACAGCCACGGTGACATCACACATCCTTGTCTAAGGCCTACTTTTACCGGGAAATCATCTCCCTCTCTCCTCTCTCCTGAGCCCCACTATCCTCGTAAAAAGTCTTCACTGCTTTCAGTAGCCTACCTCCTATACCATACACCTGCAACATCTGCCACCTTTCCCCCCTATCCACCCTGCCATATGCCTTTTCCAAATCCATAAGTGCCACAAAAACCTCTTTACCCTTATCTAAATACTGTTCACCTATATGTTTCACTGTAAACACTTGGTCTACATACCCCTACCTTTCCTAAAGCCTCCTTGTTCATCTGCTATCCTAATCTCTGCCTTACTCTTAATTCTTTCAGTAATAACTCTACCATACACTTTGCAAGGTATACTCAAGAGATTTATTCCCATATAATTTTTGCACTCTCTTTTATCCCCTTTGCCTTCATACAAAGGAACTATGCATGCTCTCTGCCAATGCCTAGGTACCATACTCTCTTCCATACATTTAATAAATAATAGCACCAACCACTCCAAAACTATATCCCTACCTGCTTTCAACATTTCTACCTATATCCCATCAATCCCAGCTGCCTTACCCCCTTTCATTCTTCCTACTGCCTCATGAGCTTCCCCCACACTCACAACTGGCTCTTCCTCACTCCTACAAGATGTTATTCCTCCTTGCCCTATACACGAAATCACAGCTTCCCTATCTTCTTCAACATTTAACAATTCCTCAAAATATTCCCTCCATCTTCCCAATACCTCTAACTCTCCAATTAATACCTCTCCTCTCCTATTTTTAATTGTCAAATTCATGTGTTCCCTAGGCTTCCTCAACTTATTAATCTCACTCCAAAACTTTTTCTTATTTTCAACAAAATTTGTTGATAACATCTCACCCACTCTCTCATTTGCTCTCTTTTTACATTGCTTCACCACTCTCTTAACTTCTCTTTTTCTCTCCATATACTCTTCCCTCTTTGCATCACTTCTACTTTGTAAAAACCTCTCATATGTTAACTTTTTCTCCCTTACTACTCTCTTTACATCATCTTTCCACCAATCACTTTTCTTCCCTCCCGCACCAACTTTCCTGTAACCACAAACTACTGCTTAACACTCTAACGCTACATTCTTAAACCTACCCCATACATCTTCGACCCCATTACCTGTACTCTCACTAGCCCGTCTATCCTCCACTAGTTGTTTATATCTTACCGTAACTGCCTCCTCTTTTAGTTTATACACCTTCACCTCTCTCTTACTTGCTGCTTCTATTTTCTTTGTGTCCCATCTACCTTTTACTCTCACTGTAGCTACAACTAGAAAGTGATCTGATATATCTGTGGCCCCTCTAAAAACATGTACATCCTGAAGTGTACTAAACAGTCATTTACCTACCAATACATAGTCCAACAAACTACTGTCATTTCGCCCTACATCATATCTTATATACTTATTTATTCTCTTTTTCTTGAAATACGTATTACATATAACTAAACCCCTTTCTATACAAAGTTCAATCAAGGCCATTATCATTTACACCTGGCACCCCAAACTTACCTACCACACCCTCTCTAAATGTTTCTCCTACTTTAGCATTTAGGTCCCCTACCACAAGGAAACGTTTCGCCACTGTGTGGCGAAACGTTTCCTCAATAAAGATACCCAAGAGTTGCACATGTGTCTAATTTAACAACGTGTCGGTTCTTTGAACCATTCATCTACAAACCTGTCAGACACTGCAACTTCTTGGGATCTTAATACTTGGGAATTCTTCGCTTGCCTAACCCTTGGGCACGACCTATTTCCACATTGAACAAATGTGACACCACCTACGACTGCTGCACCTCTCCTGCCATACGGTTTATAAGCTGCTTCTCCGCTCATATGCCGTATTCTATTCAAGATTGATGGACTGACCACATCGACTCAAGGTTGAGGGACTGATTGCCTCATTCTCCTCCTGTTCTTCAAGTTTATCCTTTGTATGGACTGATGAAGCCACTGTGTGGCGAAACGCTTCCTCAATAAAGATACCCAAGAGTTGCACATTTGTCTAATTTAACGTTTCGGTTCTTTGAACCATTCATCTACAGATCTAATTATGTTATGTATAAATCTCAGTATGCTGGGTGGAATAGGATCGGGAAACAAAGTTACTTTTGTTTATTTGAGGTTAATCTCAGATTATGGTAGCCGCAGAGTGCGATTGTATCTAGTCTTATGAAAAGCGATTAAGAGAAAACAAATATAGACTAGTCAAAAAATAACCTCCTTTAAAAAACCCGCCTCGAGAATGCCCATCTTGTTTGTGTATCTTTAAGGTAACCAGATTAGTAGAGATCATTAATTTGCAAGTTTTAATATACTGGATTCTTGACGGGCTCATGGGAAGAAGGCAACATATACTTGTAGCGTGTCCTCGACGTCTAGGTCATCTGATGTCCACTCTTATTATAGTGGTCGACCTTATGACCACTCTAGACCTCGGGCAAGTGATGACAAAGTCACCTAGTATGGCAACCCATCTTCTGCACACTTTGGTATTTTACTGTGACTCAAGACCGTCGCTGAAGTGAATGCCGTACTAAAATGTGAACGTCGGGACTTCGCCGTCACTCTTCTTCAGTTTTGTCAGGTGGCTCTCCATTTTTTTGCGTATCGAAACAGCCTCGCCTATATGTATGGGTTTTTAAACACAAATCAATTTTACAGGCTAAGAACTGTTATCCTTCCTCAGATCAAAGCCTTGCGCTATCTAAGATATACTACCACCCCCAGGATGCCACCCACAACAGTCGACTAACACCCAAGTACCAACTTACTGCTAGGTGAACAGCGCCAGCAGGTGTAAGGAAGCATTCCCAATGTTTCCAAATTCCACCCGTAATGAGGATCAAACCCTGGACACTCAGAGTCTAAGCTGAGTACCCTAAAAACCGGGCCACGGGCATCTTTCTTTTCATTAATTGATGTTATTGCATGTTATAATTACTCGAATTTATTTAGTTAACGCAACATAATCTGATCCATTTTTAGCGGAAAGATTGTATGAATTTTGTTCTATATAGGAGCCAATTTGCCAATTTTATTGTACAAATTGTGAGTTACTTCTAAGTGATGACTTAACGATGCTATTTACAACAACTTCAAACATTCGCTGCTGGGGAGTCATACTCAAAGAAAATTTGAAATTTTATTGGCCTTCGTAGGTGACAATTTTCTGATTATATTAAAAACTGGGGTTATATTATCCCTTCATGACCATCGAAAAATTTTTATATTAAGCTGAAAAAATAAAGTAAACATCTCGGCTTAATTATACACTGAGATATATTTTTTTACACATTTCCCTTAAGGAGATATTTATTGCTATTATATTTCTGAAAAATAAACTTTCATAAGATTTTTAACCATAAAGTTTTGCACAGCATGTTTTATGTAGGAAAAGAAGTGCCAGGAGTGACACCAATAATAATAATAATTATAATACTAATAATAATAATAATAATAATCAGAAGATAGACTTAAGGTCTTTACCTCTTATTAATGATATTTATCCCTTATTTAAATTCATTTTTGTCATATTTTTTAAACTGCCAAAATAAAGATAATAGTTTAGGGAGAGGCAAGCATATATATATATATATATATATATATATATATATATATATATATATATATATATATATATATATATATATATATATATATATATATATATATATATATATATATTCGCTTGCCTCTCTTTATTTTATTATCTTTATTTTGGCAGTTTAAAAAAATATGACAAAAATTAATTTAAATAAGGGATTAATATCATTAATAAGAGGTAAAGACCTTAAGTCTATCTTCTGATTTTTTTTGTAAAATAAATGAGTGTGAGGATTAACTTGCGTGGAGGAGTCCAAGAAGTTGAGCTTCCCCATTTTGCAGCAGCAAGGGGCGCGCCATACAGATATGCGCTAAAGACAGAAACCATTTTCCCAGAGAGGCTAGTTCTATAAATGAAGTTTATAAATAAAATCTGGTGCCTTTCTCTCCCTCCTTCCTTCCTGGTTACCAGCTCCCATCCTTCCCTTGGTCCAGATATACGTCAGCTACCCACCAGTTACAAGAAGTTACTATATGAATGTACTACCAGAAAAAGAAACCGTATACGGAAAACAAAGAGAGGAGCCATACTGTTCTTTCATACTAGCAGAGTCTTTAGCCTCTCAAACAGCCCTGCTGGAAGTCAAGTCCAGGGCAACAGTAACAATGAATATGAAAACTCCCGACACCTGCTGCAAGTTTTTAAGTTGTGGACGAAAGGTTTCTTATTAATGAAACGTATCAGATGATAAAAAAAATCTACTTTCATTTTGATGGATGTAGATTAGCAATATTTCTAGTACGTATGTCTGTATATATGGAAACAAAGTCTAAGAATAAAAGTTAATTCACCATAGATAAGAGACGTGAATACAGGAGAGTTCAGTCACAGTCTGCCGACGTAACGTACACACCTGAACATTTATATAAACATAAACCGGGGTTAGTTGAAGCCCATGATTACCACCACAAGAGTACTGAAATTTTAAAATTAACACCTCAATCTTCGCCGGTGTTTTGAGTCAAGATCTCTACCAATGCTCACTTCCTTTCATGTTTTCACAAACTAATAAAGTGCTAAGGATGTCTCTTTTTCCTTTCTGCTTCAGCATGTATCTACAGTGAGTCTCACTGTGTGGCAACACCAGTTTAGGACTTCCTGTGAATAAAGAAAAATTCATAGGAAACAAAAACCTAAATACATGGAATAAACACTCAGAAGAGGTTAACCTACAGAGAACCCGGTTTTTATTTATTATGAGAAATTCAATCAGCAATATATACAGTGTAGGCCAGAGCAAGGTTACATATATATATATATATATATATATATATATATATATATATATATATATATATATATATATATATATATATATATATATATATATATATATATATACATATATATATATATATATATATATATATATATACATATATATATATATATATATATATATATATATATATATATATATATATATATATATATATATATATATATATATATATATATATATATACACTGAGTGTGTAACGCTCAGAGTAAATGTATTGAGGGTTGACTTTAATTTTAAGGCTCAAAATATCTTTAACTGGTATTCGTATACAATGTTTGCCAGGCAACAGGGCAAGTGTTTCCTGACACGGGTCTTAGTCATTTGACGACTGTTACACAGTGAAATGCAGAAAAATATTCTATATAACATAGTTCCCGGGACTGAACTGAAAGCAAACGCGTTTTATTCCTGTCAGTCAGGCAGTGGCCAGGACAGAAGCAGATGAGAGGTGTGTTTAGTTCAGGAAGTGTAGGAAGGCTGCTGGGTGAAGTCGTCATGGGTTGACGTTAGTGTGAATAGGTGGTTTGCCGAGTTTTTTTTTTTTTTTGTATGCTATAGGTAGTTTTGTGTTTAAGTGCTCTCATATAGCTGTAAAACCCTAGTGTGCACGAGCCTGTGTTTCGGAGAGTATTTAACGTTTCCACTGTAGGCTATGTAGCCTGCAGAAAAGGGTGGGGGGGGGTGTTATGGAGCCTCCCTGTTCATAAATGTTCATTTATTTTGTTTAACGCATTAGTAGCAGTGCGCTAGTGAGTTAATGTGAACGGGAGTGTAGTGGTTTTCTGTATAAGATTGTAAGTTGTATATAAGTTATTCATTATTAATACAGATATATTTTTATATAGGTGAGTTTGTGTCCTTCCTTATAAAACGTTAATTATTTGCACTCATGCTTCATAATTTATATGAGTACATGCTGGCCCTAGAGTGCTGTGTTTTTCAGTGTAATTTTATAACCCCTAGACAGCAGTGTGAGCAGCCTTTAGGAGCCAGGAACATTTTATTTAAGTTACGACATCAAAGTCGTAACAATGACCCTCAGCGGGAGATTTTTGTCATCTGACCGAGGCCTTCCGCTGGCTTACCGGTCCACCACTTTAAAAATTATGGTTATGATTATAATCTATTCTCTTCTTAATAATTAATAATTAAGATCATTGACTGGTGGCCCTCGTGTAGTTAAGTAACTTTTAACACTACACTGATGACTGATTTTACGAGTGGTGGAAATCCAACAGTGATACCTTCGAGGAGGATGGGAGAGCCTTGATGCCGCTAAAATTGTCAGTTTCCGAAGAATTGGAGCTATTCTCTCCATACTTTAATCAAACTAAATTGTCTTCCATTCACCACTCTGAACGACCCTCCGAATTTTAAAGCTGTTCCATGAATGTAATAATAATAATAATAATGGTAAGCCTAGAGGATGGAGAACAGCAGCACTGCAGGGGGAACAGCAGCACTGCAGGGGGAACAGCAGCACTGCAGGGGAAACAGCAGCACTGCAGTGGGAACAACAGCACTGCAGGGGGAACAGCAGCACTGCAGGGGGAACAGCAGCACTGCAGGGGGAACAGCAGCACTGCAGGGGGAACAGCAGCACTGCAGGGGGAACAGCAGCACTGCAGGGGGAACAACAGCACTGCAGGGGGAACAGCAGCACTGCAGGGGGAACAGCAGCACTGCAGGGGGAACAGCAGCACTGCAGGGAGAACAGCAGCACTGCAGGGGGAACAGCAGCACTGCAGGGGGAACAACAGCACTGCAGGGGGAACAGCAGCACTGTAGGGGGAACAGCAGCACTGCAGGGGGAACAGCAGCACTGCAGGGGGAACAGCAGCACTGCAGGGGGAACACCAGCACTGCAGGGGGAACAGCAGCACTACAGGGGGAACAGCAGCACTACAGGGGGAACAGCACTGCAGGGGGGAAACAGCAGCACTACAGGGGGAACAGCAGCACTACAGGAGGAACAGCACTGCAGGGGGCAAACAGCAGCACTGCAGGGGGAACAGCAGCACTACAGGGGGAACAGCACTGCAGGGGGGAAACAGCAGCACTGCAGGGGGGAACAGCAGCACTGCAGGGGGAAACAGCAGCACTGCAGGGGGAACAGCAGCACTGCAGGGGAAACAGCAGCACTGCAGGGGGAACAGCAGCACTGCAGGGGGAACAGCAGCACTGCAGGGTGAACAGCACTGCAGGGGAAAACAGCAGCACTGCAGGGGGGAACAGCAGCACTGCAGGGGGAAACAGCAGCACTGCAGGGGGAACAGCAGCACTGCAGGGGAAACAGCAGCACTGCAGGGGGAACAGCAGCACTGCAGGGTGAACAGCAGCACTGCAGGGTGAACAGCAGCACTGCAGGGGGAACAGCAGCACTGCAGAGGGAAACAGCAGCACTGCAGGGGGAAACAGCAGCACTGCAGGGGGAAACAGCAGCACTGCAGGGGGAACAGCAGCACTGCAGGGGGAACAGCAGCACTGCAGGGGAACAGCAGCACTGCAGGGGGAACAGAAGCACTGCAGGGGGGAACAGCAGCACTGCAGGGGGAAACAGCAGCACTGCAGGGGGAACAGCAGCACTGCAGGGGGAACAGCAGCACTGCAGGGGGAACAGCAGCACTGCAGGGGGAACAGCAGCACTGCAGGGTGAACAGCACTGCAGGGGGGAAACAGCAGCACTGCAGGGGGAAACAGCAGCACTGCAGGGGGAAACAGCAGCACTGCAGGGGGAACAGCAGCACTGCAGGGAGAACAGCAGCACTGCAGGGGGAACAGCAGCACTGCAAGGGGAAACAGCAGCACTGCAGGGGGAAACAGCAGCACTGCAGGGGGAACAGCAGCACTGCAGGGGGAACAGCAGCACTGCAGGGGAAACAGCAGCACTGCAGGGGGAACAGCAGCACTGCAGGGGGAACAGCAGCACTGCAGGGGGAAACAGCAGCACTGCAGGGGAACAGCAGCACTGCAGGGAGAAACAGCAGCACTGCAGGAGGTTCAGCAGCACTGCATTGGGAACAGCAGCACTGCAGGGGGAACAGCAGCACTGCAGGGGGAACAGCAGCACTGCAGGGGAAACAGCAGCACTGCAGGGGGAAACAGCAGCACTGCAGGGGGAAACAGCAGCACTGCAGGGGGAAACAGCAGCACTGCAGGGGGAAACAGCAGCACTGCAGGGGGAACAGCAGCACTGCAGGGGGAGAACAGCAGCACTGCAGGGGGGAGAATAGCAGCACTGCAGGTGGAAACAGCAGCACTGCAGGGTGAACAGCACTGCAGGGGGGAAACAGCAGCACTGCAGGGGGAACAGCAGCACTGCAGGGGGAACAGCAGCACTGCAGGGGGAAACAGCAGCACTGCAGGGGGAACAGCAGCACTGCAGGGGGAACAGCAGCACTGCAGGGGGAAACAGCAGAACTGCCGGGGGAACAGCAGCACTGCAGGGGGAAACAGCAGCACTGCAGGGGAAACAGCAGCACTGCAGGGGGAACAGCAGCACTGCAGGGGGAACAGCAGCACTGCATGGGGAACAGCAGCACTGCAGGGGGGAAACAGCAGCACTGCAGGGGGAAACAGCAGCACTGCAGGGGGAACAGCAGCACTGCAGGGGGAAACAGCAGCACTGCAGGGGGAGAACAGCAGCACTGCAGAGGGAGAACAGCAGCACTGCAGGGGGAACAGCAGCACTGCAGGAGGGAACAGCAGCACTGCAGGGGGAGAACAGCAGCACTGCAGAGGGAGAACAGCAGCACTGCAGGGGGAACAGCAGCACTGCAGGAGGGAACAGCAGCACTGCAGGGGGGAGAACAGCAGCACTGCAGGGAGGGAGAACAGCAGCACTGCAGGAGGGAACAGCAGCACTGCAGGGGGGGAGAACAGCAGCACTGCAGAGGGAGAACAGCAGCATTGCAGGGGGAACAGCAGCACTGCAGGAGGGAACAGCAGCACTGCAGGGGGGTAGAACAGCAGCACTGCAGGGAGAACAGCAGCACTGCAGGGAGAACAGCAGCATTGCAGGGAGAACAGCAGCACTGCAGGGAGAACAGTAGCACTGCAGGGAGGGAGAACAGCAGCACTGCAGAGGGAGAACAGCAGCACTACAGGGAGGGAGAACAGCAGCACTGCAGGGAGGGAGAACAGCAGCACTGCAGGGAGGGAGAACAGCAGCACTGCAGAGGGAGAACAGCAGCACTGCAGGGAGGGAGAACAGCAGCGCTGCAGGGGGAACAGCAGCACTGCAGGAGGGAACAGCAGCACTGCAGGGGGGAAAACAGCAGCACTGCATGGAGGGAGAACAGCAGCACTGCAGGAGGGAACAGCAGCACTGCAGGGGGAAACAGCAGTACTGCAGGGGGAACAGCAGCACTGCAGGGGGAACAGCAGCACTGCAGGGGAAACAGCAGCATTGCAGGGGGAGAACAACAGCACTGCAAAGGGAAACAGCAGCACTGCAGGAGGGAACAGCAACACTGCAGGGGGAGAACAGCAGCACTGCAGGGGGGAGAACAGCAGCACTGCAGGGGGAAACAGCAGCACTGCAGGGGGGAGAATAGCAGCACTGCAGGTGGAAACAGCAGCACTGCAAGGGTGAAACAGCAGCACTGCAGGGAGAACAGCAGCACTGCAGGAGGGAGAACAGCACTGCAGGGTGGAACAGCAGCACAGCAGGGGGGAGAACAACAGCACTGCAAAGGGAAACAGCAGCACTGCAGGAGGGAACAGCAACACTGCAGGAGGGAACATCAGCACTGCAGGGGGGAGAACAGCAGCACTGCAGGGGGGAGAACAGCAGCACTGCAGGGAGGGAGAACAACAGCACTGCAGGGAGGGAGAACAGCAGCACTGCAGGAGGGAACAGCAGCACTGCAGGAGGGAACAGCAGCACTGCAGGAGGGAACAGCAGCACTGCAAGGGGAACAGCAGCACTGCAGAGGGAGAACAGCAGCGCTGCAGGGGGAACAGCAGCACTGCAGGAGGGAACAGCAGCACTGCAGGGGGGAGAACAGCAGCACTGCATGGAGGGAGAACAGCAGCACTGCAGGAGGGAACAGCAACACTGCAGGGGGAACAGCAGCACTGCAGGAGGGAACAGCAGCACTGCAGGGGGGAGAACAGCAGCACTGCAGGGAGGGAGAACAGCAGCACTGCAGGAGGGAACAGCAGCACTGCAGGGGGAGAACAGCAGCACTGCAGAGGGAGAACAGCAGCACTGCAGGGGGAGAACAGCAGCACTGCAGGGAGGGAGAACAGCAGCACTGCAGGGGGAGAGCAGCAGCACTGCAGGGGAGAACAGCAGCACTGCAGGAGGGAGAACAGCACTGCAGGGGGGAGAACAGCAGCACTGCAGGGAGAACAGCAGCACTGCAGGGAGAACAGCAGCACTGCAGGGAGAACAGCAGCACTGCAGGGAGAACAGCAGCACTGCAGGGAGAACAGCAGCACTGCAGGGAGGGAGAACAGCAGCACTGCAGGGAGGGAGAACAGCAGCACTGCAGGGAGGGAGAACAGCAGCACTGCAGGGAGGGAGAACAGCAGCACTGCAGGGGGAACAGCAGCACTGCAGGGGGAGAACAGCAGCACTGCAGAGGGAGAACAGCAGCACTGCAGGAAGGAACAGCAGCACTGCAGGGGGGGAGAACAGCACTGCAGGGAGGGAGAACAGCACTGCAGGGGGAGAACAGCAGCAATGCAGGAGGGAGCAGCAGCACTGCAGGGGGGAGTTCAGAAGCACTGCAGGGAGAACAGCAGCACTGCAGGGAGGAAAAACAGCAGCACTGCAGGGAGGGAGAACAGCAGCACTGCAGGGAGGGAGAACAGCAGCACTGCATGGAGAACAGCAGCACTGCAAGGAGGGAGAACAGCAGCACTGCAGGGAGGGAGAACAGCAGCACTGCAGGGAGAACAGCAGCACTGCAAGGAGGGAGAACAGCAGCACTGCAGGGAGGGAGAACAGCAGCACTGCAGGGAGAACAGCAGCACTGCAAGGAGGGAGAACAGCAGCACTGCAAGGAGGGAGAACAGCAGCACTGCAGGGAGGGAGAACAGCAGCACTGCAGGGAGGGAGAACAGCAGCACTGCAGGGAGGGAGAACAGCAGCACTGCAAGGAGGGAGAACAGCAGCACTGCAGGGAGGGAGAACAGCAGCACTGCAGGGAGGGAGAACAGCAGCACTGTAGGGAGGGAGAACAGCAGCACTGCAGGGAGGGAGAACAGCAGCACTGCAGGGAGGGAGAACAGCAGCACTGCAAGGAGGGAGAACAGCAGCACTGCAAGGAGGGAGAACAGCAGCACTGCAAGGAGGGAGAAGAGCAGCACTGCAGGGAGAGAGAACAGCAGCACTGCAAGGAGGGAGAACAGCAGCGCTGCAGGGAGGGAGAACAGCAGCACTGCAGGGAGAGAGAACAGCAGCACTGCAGGGAGGGAGAATAGCAGCACTGCAGGGAGGGAGAACAGCAGCACTGCAAGGAGGGAGAACAGCAGCACTGCAAGGAGGGAGAACAGCAGCACTGCAAGGAGGGAGAACAGCAGCACTGCAGGGAGAGAGAACAGCAGCACTGCAAGGAGGGAGAACAGCAGCGCTGCAGGGAGGGAGAACAGCAGCACTGCAGGGAGAGAGAACAGCAGCACTGCAGGGAGGGAGAACAGCAGCACTGCAGGGAGAACAGCAGCACTGCAGGGAGGGGAAGAACAGGTTCGGTAATTCTGACAGACTATGTACAGCAACAGAACTCGCAGTTCATGACGTTTCCTTAATACATTTATTAAACTTTGCATATCTTTATTCACATAAGCACTACAGCAAGCTTACTGCCCAATGTTGGTAACAGTAGTAGTAGCAGACGCGACTTCTTGTTGTCAGGTAACGGCGTGGTTAATTGTTTTAAGTATTTGAGCTAACATTTCAGACAACGAAGCTGCCTTTGTTCTATCTAACGGTGTCTGAAATAGAGATGTTCCCTCTAGCTTGATAAAGCTCCTGGAGAGCGACAGTGGCCGCAGTAATATCTCATTAGTTGCTCTTGTGACCTTTTACCTAAAAATCAAAAATATTACTTATGAGGCAGTGGGGTGCGGGAGCCACACCCAAACCGGCTCAGTTAAGTAAACAGGTGTCCCAGCGTCAAACATGCTCCACTGCTGCCTTGCACGACTACTGCCGTCTAACACAGGTTACCGAGTGCTAAATCAGTAGACAATTCCATCTTGCTTTAATATTATAAATTAAAATTTGGTCCGAATGTAGGATTCCCATTATGAAAGGATATATTAATTAGAACATTTCAGCCCTGGGACCTTGGTCACTCCATATGATACAGGAGAGTGAGAACACAGTATATAGTGGATGGTCCGGTAACAACTTGAGGTCATATAACTGTTGCAACACGTGACAGCCGAGATAAAGCACGTAGTAGTATCTTGTGTGCCACAGTACTTAAGATGATGTATTTCCGAGATTCCTTCCCATGGGAGAAACGGGGAGAAATCCTTTCAAGCGTCTTCAAGAACACAAGTATGCTTATAGCTGACACAACGCTGTAAACATCCTGTCGTACACAGGTTTAAAGAGAACCATCTCATGCACTGAATAAATGCTGAAATAATCTACAGAGAACCCAGGAGGAATAGGCAGCACTGCAATAGTCTCCTTAATTGCTACTTAAAACATCATAGATTAAAGATTAACACACTACAATAACTGCATCCTTGACTGATCTAAAAGATGATGCTACCCATGCTCGAGTTATATGCTCCCATCCCTGGAATACGTGTCATTCCTGCTGCAGAAGTGGTCACAGTTATCAGTAAATGGTACTAAATATCCCATCAGTCCTTGTTCAGTCAGCAAATAACGTCATTTGCTCTGGACAATTATTCATTGCTATCATTACCATAAAGTAAAATGTCACATATGACAGGGTTCCCTCCCTTCTCCCTAATTATGTCTATGCTTGTCATATTCATGGTAAGTGGATCTTCCAGTGATGGAGCAGATAATAGAGTTGATCACATTACTATTCATAATATTTCCTGATCTGCTAACTATATTCTCCATGATGAGTAACATACATGTGCAACACTTGGGTATCCCTATGTCGAAACGTTTCACCTGAGCAGCATGCTGTTTCAGTCAAATACAGGCGATTATAGCACTGAAAATAGTACAATTTGAGGCAATCATTCCTTAAGCCTAGCCTGAAGTAGAGACATGAGTCCAGAGACTTATATACTGAAACTAGAAGTGAGTTGTGGCAACTGGAGATGACGTTACAGGTGAACGGGGCCCACTAGTGGATGTTTGTGACATTATATAGTTGTTAACAACATAGTTGGAAAAGACTAACCAACTTTCATCAAGGCTAAGGGACTCTATCACTTCGAAATTACCTTTCCATTTCTAATATCTCCAATAATATAATCGCCTTTATCCTGCAGAAGAAGCCTGCTGCATGGGCGAAACATTTCGACAATAAAGATACCCAGGCGTTGCATGTGTGTCTTGCTCATCACCATGGCATCCAGGTACAGATATGTCTTTTACAAATTTGTTGCTAGCAATTGCTTAGCATGACCTACTTCTACTAGTGGGCCTCACTCACCTGTGACATTACTTCCAGCTACTACACATCACATCTAGCTCTCATATACAAGTCTCTGGCTTCATGCCTCTTCTTTAGGGTAAGGGATTGACCATCTTCTATCAAAGCTGAGGGACTGTTTACGTCATAATTACCTCTCCATTTCTACTGTCTCCAGTGTTATAATTGCCTGTACGTATTAGACTGAAGAAGCATTCTGAAACGATTCGACAAAGATATCTAAGTGTTGAACATATAGCTTACTTAATCAGCTTGTCGGTACTGTATATTATCTATATATTTTATAATATATATCCTCCATCCCAGCCCTGGGAAAATATACCCTCTACCTCCTCTTTCTATCCCTGTGACAGAACCCCTTTTCCATAAATTTAATCCGAGAGTAGACAAGAACATTTTTATCTTCACTAGTTGCTTTCATTGTGTCCTCAATGGCTGAACCACATTCTTCTGGTAATGCAGAAAACGAACTGGTAGTCTCGACTACAATTTCTTCAACCTTATTCATTTTCAGTTTTAATCCTTTCTCAGACTAATTTCCTTTCGTTGTTATTGGTATTCTTTTCCTAGTTCTTGGGAATGGTTCTTGCTTCTCAAGCTGTATCTCCTTCCTAGCAGCTGTGCCTTCATCTGAGAGTGCCGCTACTTAGAACTCACATAAGACATGCAACACAGGTCAACTCACTACTGACGAGGTCAACTCACTATTGAAGAGATCAACTCACTACTGACCAGGTCATCTCACTCCTAAACTACTGACGAAGTCAATTCACTATTGTGCGCATCAAATGGCCTTGGATCTTGGTGGAATGCTCTAAAAACATTAGTCCCGAAGCAACGACGGAAAAAATGCTGAGAAGCATTTTTTCACCGTTTTTGGAAATTAATGTCTATTTCTGATACAGTCTCCCCCTGACCTTGACACAGTATCAGTGTTCTGGTGGCAAAAGTCACTAATGCGTACAAACGTGGCCTAAAATATTAAATATCTTGATGCGACGCCAGAGTGGCCGTCAAATACCAGAGGTGAAGGTTCTTAGGATGGGCATAAGTGTCCGGAGAAAAATGTTACCTGTATAGCGTCTTTGCTGACATCTATTTTTCATTACTCATTCTGTTGGCAACACTAGCGTTTATTATTATTAGTAGTAGTAGTAGTATTACTATTATTATTATTATTATTATTATTGCTGTTGCTGTTATTATTATTAATCAGTATTTTATTATCATTATTATTACTCATCTTCTACATTTTTAGCGAGTGAAACGTATTGTGAATTGTGTTCAGTTTCTGACTCAGGGCTAGCAATTATCTATTTGAAATATTAATACAGATGTACACATGAAATGGAAATTTATAAGAAACTTTAAAAGGAGATTTATCAGTGTATGAACACAGGATATGTACCTTGAAAGGTGTATTTAAGTGTATATATAGTGATAGTTTACTTTAGGTCTGTCTTAGGGATGGAAGTACTTTTGCCTAGTGAATCTTTAATGACCCTCGTGCAATGGACTGACTTTATCCCCCCATTAACCAAGCAACGTGCTGCATGATCCTTAAAAACAACACTATTGCGACAGGTCACAGTGGTATATTGACCAGAAACAGCTGTCTCCTGGGGCAGTAATGACATCACTCGGCTAAAAATCTGCATGGCCTCCACTATCCCCTTACACATTTGTCAATACATGACTCTGAAGGTAGCTTAATGATGTAAGATGCCGCTGCACCACTGCCTCTGCCAACAACGGGTCTTCCTAACTCTGGTGTGACCTTCAAGCATCTTGTGGAAAATATATTCATACTGTTATTTATTTGTACATTTAATTTCACTAACTGGATTCAATAATTCAAGGCAGTATTAGCATATTTCAGCTGGAGTGCTCTTCAACAAATGATAGTATCTTTCGACCCCAAGTAGGAGGTCAAAGTATAAAGACCAACTTTACTTTCCATGTTTGTCTCCAAGTGGGCGGTTATTACTTATCATCGACGAGTGTTCATTACACTTTTATTGGTTATATTTTTTTTAACACATCGGCCGATTCCCACCAAGGCAGGGTGGCCCGAAAAAGAAAAACTTTCATCATCATTCACTCCATCACTGTCTTGCCAGAGGGGTGCTTTACACTACAGTTATAAAACTGCAACATTAACACTCCTCCTTTAGAGTGTAGACACTGTACTTTTCATCAACAGGACTCAAGTCCGGCCTGCTGATTTCCCTGAATCCCTTCATAAATGTTACTGTGCTCACACTCCAACAGCACGTCAAGTATTAAAAGCCATTTGTCTCCATTCACTCCTATCAAATACGCTCACGCATGGTTGCTGGAAGTACAAGCCCCTCGCACACAAAACCTCCTTTACCCCCTCTATCCAACCCTTCCTAGGCCGACCCCTACCCTGCCTTCCCTCCACTACAGATTTATACACTCGAAGTTATTCTGGTTTATTCCATTCTCTACATGTCCGAACCACCTCAACAACCCCTCCTCAGTCCCCTGGATAATAGTTTTGGTAATCCCACACCTTCTCCTAATTTCCAAACTACGAATTCTCTGCATTATATTCACACTATACATTGCCTCCAGCCTTCTCCTCGTTGCAACATTCATCACTCATGCTTCACACCCATACAAGAGTGTTGGTACAACTATACTCTCATACATTCCCGTCTTTGCTTCCACGGACAAAGTCTTTTGTCTCCACAGACTCCTAAGTGCACCACTCACCCTTTTTCCCTCATCAATTCTGTGATTCACCTCATCCTTCACAGACCCATCTGTTGACACGTCCACTCATAAATATCTGAATACATTCACCTCTTCCATATTCTCTCCCTCCAATCTGATATCCAATCTTTCGTCACCTAATCTTTTTTGTTATCCTCATCACTTTACTCTTTCCTATATTCACTTTTAATTTTCTTCTTTTACATACCCTACCAAATTCATCCACCAGCCTCTGCAACTTCTCTTCAGAATCTCTCAGAAGCACAGTGTCATCAGCAAAGAGCAACTGTGACAACTCCCACTTTGTGTTAAACTCTTAATCTTTTAACTCCACACCTCTTGCTAACACCCGAGCATTCACTTCTCTTACAACCCCATCTATAAATATATTGAATAGCCACGGTGACATCACACATCCTTGTCTAAGGCCTACTTTTAGTGGGAAATCATCTCCCTCTCCTCTCTCCTGAGCCTCACTATCCTCATAAAAACTCTTCACTGCTTTCCGTAACCTACCTCCTATACCATACACCTGCAACATCTGCCACATTGCACCCCTATCCACCCTGTCATATGCCTTTTCCAAATCCATAAATGCCACAAAAACCTCTTTACCCTTATCTAAATACTGTTCATTTATATGTTTCACTGTAAACACTTGGTCCACACACCCCCTACCTTTCCTAAAGCCTCCTTGTTCATTTGCTATCCTATTCTCCGTCTTACTCTTAATTCTTTCAATAATAACTCTACCATACACTTTGCCAGGTATACTCAACAGACTTATTCCCCTACAATTTTTTCACTCTCTTTTATCCCCTTTGCCTTTATACAAAGGAACTATGCATGCTCTCTGCCAATCCCTAGGTACCTTACCCTCTTCCATACATTTATTAAATAATTGCACCAATCACTCCAAAACTATATCCCCACCTGCTTTTAACATTTCTATCTTTATCCCATCAATCCCAGCTGCCTTACCCCCTTTCATTTTACCTACTGCCTCACGAACTTCCCCCACACTCACAACTGGCTCTTCCTCACTCCTACAAGATGTTATTCCTCCTTGCCCTATATATTACCATAATTAATAGCGAGTTAATAAAGTGCATTAATATTATTAAAACTTAGTTAACCGGATATAGGGAAAAGACATTTTAATATGCTATATTTTATTATAGTTTTAAGCAGCATTTTTTGTTTTAATATAAAATCTTTCTGAATGACACACGGGTTAAGCTTTTTTTTTTTTTTGTTATTATGGAGTATAGCAAAGAAGTTAGAAATCTTACTAGCCTTCAAGACCTTGCTGTCTGCGGTTTTAGGATGTGTTTGTCGTGTTATCCTTCAAATCAAAGAAGAATTGGTTTTCAAATGTCAACAATTTTTTCCCCCACTTAGCACAGTTGATAGGAAGTATATATCCAGTTTTTATACAGAACTGTCCTCATGGCCACCGTACAATATTTATACTGTCATAATCATCACCTTTGTTTGCCATCTCAGTGAACAAATTAAAGCAAAATTAATACATTAATTCTAATGCAGCCTTGTACTATAGTACCATCAGGCTGGTTTAGATAACGTCCTTTTTCTACCTCCCATTGTCAGGGCCATCGTTTACAGTGTGCAGGTTATGTTTGTTTCGGTACACCGAGTTAAGAATCCCTTTACCTACCTCCACCCCGCCCTCGGGTCACCTTAATTAACACAGTAGAATGCTAAGTTTAATATCTTTATCATGTACCCCATACCCATCCTGTGGGGGATAGTCGAGATTACAAAGGCACATAATGGATCCAGATGAGTTCTTTGTGCAAACATGAATTCAGTCACAAAAATATTCGTGTAGCTTATGTGGTTTTGAATTACCTAATTATATTACCTGGAGTTTACCTGGAGAGAGTTTCGGGGGTCAACGCCCCCACGGCCCGGTCTGTGACCAGGCCTCCTGGTGGATCAGCGCCTGATCAACCAGGCTGTTGCTGCTGGCTGCACGCAAACCAACGTACGAGCCACAGCCCGGCTGATCAGGAACTGACTTTAGGTGCTTGTCCAGTGCCAGCTTGAAGACTGCCAGGGGTCTGTTGGTAATCCCCCTTATGTGTGCTGGGAGGCAGTTGAACAGTCTCGGGCCCCTGACACTTATTGTATGGTCTCTTAACGTGCTAGTGACACCCCTGCTTTTCATTGGGGGGATGGTGCATCGTCTGCCAAGTCTTTTGCTTTCGTAGTGAGTGATTTTCGTGTGCAAGTTCGGTACTAGTCCCTCTAGGATTTTCCAGGTGTATATAATCATGTATCTCTCCCTCCTGCGTTCCAGGGAATACAGGTTTAGAAACCTCAAGCGCTCCCAGTAATTGAGGTGTTTTATCTCCGTTATGCGCGCCGTGAAAGTTCTCTGTACATTTTCTAGGTCGGCAATTTCACCTGCCTTGAAAGGTGCTGTTAGAGTGCAGCAATATTCCAGCCTAGATAGAACAAGTGACCTGAAGAGTGTCATCATGGGCTTGGCCTCCCTAGTTTTGAAGGTTCTCATTATCCATCCTGTCATTTTTCTAGCAGATGCGATTGATACAATGTTATGGTCCTTGAAGGTGAGATCCTCCGGCATAATCACTCCCAGGTCTTTGACGTTGGTGTTTCGCTCTATTTTGTGACCAGAATTTGTTTTGTACTCTGATGAAGATTTAATTTCCTCATGTTTACCATATCTGAGTAATTGAAATTTCTCATCGTTGAACTTCATATTGTTTTCTGCAGCCCACTGAAAGATTTGGTTGATGTCCGCCTGGAGCCTTGCAGTGTCTGCAATGGAAGACACTGTCATGCAGATTCGGGTGTCATCTGCAAAGGAAGACACGGTGCTGTGGCTGACATCCTTGTCTATGTCGGATATGAGGATGAGGAACAAGATGGGAGCTAGTACTGTGCCTTGTGGAACAGAGCTTTTCACCGTAGCTGCCTCGGACTTTACTCTGTTGACGACTACTCTCTGTGTTCTGTTAGTGAGGAAATTATAGATCCATCGACCGACTTTTCCTGTTATTCCTTTAGCGCGCATTTTGTGCGTGGTTCAATTTAAACAATACATTAATAACCCACACGTAGTAGAATGAAACTTATGACGATGTTTCGGTCCAACTTGGCCCATTAACCAGTCACACAGTTTAAGGGGTTATGAGTTAATTACTATAGGCAATATCAGGGTATTTTTCGAGAATGATTGGCAATATGTAGCTGTGGATAAAATACTTTAACTTTTCCTGAACATCTGTGAGTGAGTTGTCTCTGAATTAATTTAATCGTATTCCAGAAAATAACGACGCAAGATGTGACAATAGTCCATCTGGCAAATTTACATTTAGTTGTAGCTACATCAGCTAGTGACGCAACCTCCCAGAGATACTTTGTAGCCCAGTTATAGTAGCAGTATTTGTAGTTTGCAATTACTGGTAGGTGGCCTCTCTCCCTACAGGGTGCTTGCCTAAAATCCAGCATCTCTTTTGGCATAAATCATCGGGATATTTCCTCTTTCGTCTAAATTTGCTCACACTCCTAGCAGATGATGTGGAACATTTAATAAACTTGAATTGTAGTGTTGTACACATACGTTGATAAACTTGTCGTTTCCACATGCAATGAAAAGTGAAATCTTACTTGAATTGTGACTGATTTATGTAATATGGGAATTAACTGGCTACTACAATATAAAGTTGGTGTTCATGGTGTCAGTTCGTTATAGTATCATGTTTGAAACAGAATGTGTAAATTTAAAGTACTGAATAACCACATGGTTCTATGTTTTATAAATACATGAGAACAACAAAGTTTAGAAATTCGTCGAAAATGAGTATTGTATTAGTTTCTTGGGAGAGTAGATAAGCATGGTGGTAGATAAGCATGGTGGTAGGTAAGCATGGTGGTAGGTAAGCATGGTGGTAGGTAAGCATGGTGGTAGGTAAGCATGGTGGTAGATAAGCATGGTGGTAGGTAAGCATGGTGGTAGGTAAGCATGGTGGTAGGTAAGCATGGTGGTAGGTAAGCATGGTGGTAGGTAAGCATGGTGGTAGGTAAGCATGGTGGTAGATAAGCATGGTGGTAGGTAAGCATGGTGGTAGGTAAGCATGGTGGTAGGTAAGCATGGTGGTAGGTAAGCATGGTGGTAGGTAAGCATGGTGGTAGGTAAGCATGGTGGTAGATAAGCATGGTGGTAGGTAAGCATGGTGGTAGGTAAGCATGGTGGTAGGTAAGCATGGTGGTAGGTAAGCATGGTGGTAGGTAAGCATGGTGGTAGGTAAGCATGGTGGTAGGTAAGCATGGTGGTAAGTAAGCATGGTGGTAGGTAAGCATGGTGGTAGGTAAGCATGGTGGTAGGTAAGCATGGTGGTAGGTAAGCATGGTGGTAGGTAAGCATAGTGGTAGGTAAGCATGGTGGTAGGTAAGCATGGTGGTAGGTAAGCATGGTGGTAGGTAAGCATGGTGGTAGGTAAGCATGGTGGTAAGCATGGTGGTAGGTAAGCATGGTGGTAGGTAAGCATGGTGGTAGGTAAGCATGGTGGTAGGTAAGCATAGTGGTAGGTAAGCATGGTGGTAGGTAAGCATGGTGGTAGGTAAGCATGGTGGTAGGTAAGCATGGTGGTAGGTAAGCATGGTGGTAGGTAAGCATGGTGGTAGGTAAGCATGGTGGTAGGTAAGCATGGTGGTAGGTAAGCGTGGTGGTAGGTATGTATGGTATGGTGGTAGGTAACAAGGGGTAATAACCTGCTTGACTTAGTTCTGGCAAACAATGAATCCCTTGTTAATAATTTAGAAGTTTCAGAGGAACTGGGTGCTAGCGACCACAAATCAATTACATGTAGAATTGAATGGAAGTATGATAGTAGGGATAACTCAGTAACAGTCCCAGATTTTCGCTTAGCAGATTACGATGGGCTTAGAGAACACTTATCATCTGTTGACTGGGGTAACGAAGAGAGCTATCAATATGACAGTTTTCTGAACACAATACATGCTGCTCAAAGAACGTTTATCCCTTATAAGGAAATTAGATCAAATAGAAATGACCCAAAATGGATGAATAATAGGCTGAAATATCTACTAGGGCATAAGAAAGGAATTTATAGGCGTATCAAAAGAGGCGAGGGTCATCTTATGAATCAGTATATTGACATTAAGAGGGACATTAAAAAGGGGATAAGAAAAGCTAAAAGGGACTATGAAATTAAAGTTGCTAGGGATTCTAAAACTAACCCAAAAAGTTTTTTCCAGGTCTATAGAACAAAAGTCAGAGATAAGATAGGTCCCCTTAAAAATAACTATGGGCATCTTACTGACAAAGAGAATGAAATGTGCTCGATTTTAAATAATTATTTTCTCTCGGTTTTTACACAGGAAGACACTAATAATATTCCGGTAATTAATTTTTACAGTGGATCAGAAGAAGATAAATTATGTAACATCACAGTCACTAGTGAAATGGTTGTGAAGCAGATAGACAGACTGAAGCAAAATAAGTCACCGGGTCCTGATGAGGTTTTTTCAAGGGTTCTAAAGGAATGCAAAATGGAAGTCTGTGAACCATTAACTAATATTTTTAATTTATCTCTTCAAACAGGTGCAGTGTCTGATATGTGGAAGATGGCTAATGTAATTCCTATTTTTAAAACAGGGGACAAGTCGTTACCGTCAAATTACCGCCCAATAAGCCTGACCTCAATTGTAGGCAAATTACTAGAGTCAATTATAGCTGAGATTATAAAAAGCCATCTTGATAAGCATAGCTTGATTAATGATACTCAGCATGGATTCACAAGAGGCCGGTCTTGTCTAACTAATTTATTGACTTTCTTCAGTAAAGCTTTTGAGGCTGTTGACCACGATAAAGAATTTGATATTATTTACTTAGATTTTAGTAAGGCATTTGATAGAGTTCCGCACCAAAGACTGTTGAAGAAAGTAGCAGCTCATGGCATTGGGGGAAGGGTGCTCTCGTGGATCGAATCATGGCTCACAGACAGGAAGCAAAGAGTGTCCATAAATGGGGTTAAATCCGAGTGGGGATCAGTAACAAGTGGCGTTCCACAGGGATCAGTCTTGGGCCCGTTGTTGTTTATAATATATATCAATGATCTTGATGAAGGAATTACTAGTGATATGAGCAAATTCGCCGATGACACGAAGATAGGTAGGATAATTGATTCAAACGTAGATGTTAGGGAACTTCAGGAGGATTTAGACAAACTCTACTCTTGGTCAGAAAAGTGGCAGTTGCAGTTCAATGTAGATAAATGCAAGGTTCTGAAGCTCGGGAGTGTCCATAACCCTAGCACTTATAAGTTAAATAATGTAGAACTTAACCATACAGATTGCGAAAAGGACTTGGGGGTTATGGTAAGCAGCAACCTTAAACCAAGACAGCAATGCCTAAGCGTACGTAATAAGGCAAATAGATTACTGGGATTTATATCAAGAAGTGTAAGCAACAGAAGTCCAGAGGTCATACTGCAGCTTTATACATCATTAGTAAGGCCTCACCTAGATTATGCAGCTCAATTCTGGTCTCCATATTACAGAATGGACATAAATTCGTTAGAAAACATTCAGCGTAGGATGACTAAATTAATACATAGCATTAGAAATCTTGTTAGGTAAGACACATATGCAACAGTTAGACAACTTTATTCCGAAACGTTTCGCCTACACAGTAGGCTTCTTCAGTCGAATACAGAAAGTAGGCAGGAACAGTAGAGATGTGAAGACGATGTAATCAGTCCATCACCCTTAAAGTAGTAGAATTTGAGGTTGTCAGTCCCTCGGCCTGGAGAAGTTCGGTTCCATAGTCAGGAACTATCTGAAGATCAAGCGACAGTGCGGAGACTTAAATACTGTCGGAAAGAGAGGTGCAGGGTAGTAGTAGTAGTAGTAATAGTAGTAGTGAGAGGCAACTGAGAGGTCATGTCCCTCTCAGATCCAACCCTTCTCACTTGAAAAGCTTGTTCAAGGTGTTTTCTGTACCAAGATGCCACGTGTTGCAGTGTCTGACAAGATGAACATCAAAATGGTATACAATACCGACAGGTTGTTAGGTAAGACACATATGCAACAGTTAGACAACTTTATTCCGAAACGTTTCGCCTACACAGTAGGCTTCTTCAGTCGAATACAGAAAGTAGGCAGGAACAGTAGAGATGTGAAGACGATGTAATCAGTGGCATCTTGGTACAGAAAACACCTTGAACAAGCTTTTCAAGTGAGAAGGGTTGGATCTGAGAGGGACATGACCTCTCAGTTGCCTCTCACTACTACTATTACTACTACTACTACTACCCTGCACCTCTCTTTCCGACAGTATTTAAGTCTCCGCACTGTCGCTTGATCTTCAGATAGTTCCTGACTATGGAACCGAACTTCTCCAGGCCGAGGGACTGACAACCTCAAATTCTACTACTTTAAGGGTGATGGACTGATTACATCGTCTTCACATCTCTACTGTTCCTGCCTACTTTCTGTATTCGACTGAAGAAGCCTACTGTGTAGGCGAAACGTTTCGGAATAAAGTTGTCTAACTGTTGCATATGTGTCTTACCTAACAACCTGTCGGTATTGTATACCATTTTGATGTTCATCTTGTCAGACACTGCAACACGTGGCATCTTGGTACAGAAAACACCTTGAACAAGCTTTTCAAGTGAGAAGGGTTGGATCTGAGAGGGACATGACCTCTCAGTTGCCTCTCACTACTACTATTACTACTACTACTACTACCCTGCACCTCTCTTTCCGACAGTATTTAAGTCTCCGCACTGTCGCTTGATCTTCAGATAGTTCCTGACTATGGAACCGAACTTCTCCAGGCCGAGGGACTGACAACCTCAAATTCTACTACTTTAAGGGTGATGGACTGATTACATCGTCTTCAAATCTCTACTGTTCCTGCCTACTTTCTGTATTCGACTGAAGAAGCCTACTGTGTAGGCGAAACGTTTCGGAATAAAGTTGTCTAACTGTTGCATATGTTGAACATTAAAATGGTATAAAATACCGACAGGTTGTTAGGTAAGACACATATGCAACAGTTAGGTATCTTTATTTTGAAACGTTTCGCCTACACAGTAGGCTTCTTCAGTCAAGTACAGAAAAGTTGATAGAAGCAGAAGATACTTGAAGACGATGTAATCAGTCCATCACCCTTAAAGTCTTGAGGTGGTCAGTCCCTCAGTCTGGAGAGCATTGTTCCATAGAATGAAACAATATGGAGATGAAGTGACAGGATGGAGCCTATTTATAGCGCCAACAGGTGAGACGCAGGTCACTAGGAGAGGCAAGAACTCAGATGTTGGGAGGTCAGGTCCCTCTCAAATCCAGCCGTTCTCACCAGTAGAGGCTGCAAAAGTTGATTGCAGGTCTGCACCAAGATACCCCTGTGTTGCAGTGTCCGACAGGTTGAACACCAAAATGGTATAAAATACCGACAGGTTGTTAGGTAAGACACATATGCAACAGTTAGGTATCTCTACCTTGAAACGCTTCGCCCACACAGGGACCTGACCTCCCAACATCTGAGTTCTTAACTCTCCTAGTGACCTACGTCTCACCTGTTGGCGCTATAAATAGGCTCCATCCTGTCACTTCATCTCCATATTGTTTCATTCTATGGAACAATGCTCTCCAGACTGAGGGACTGACCACCTCAAAACTTTAAGGGTGATGGACTGATTACATCGTCTTCAAGTATCTTCTGCTTCTATCAACTTTTCTGTACTTGACTGAAGAAGCCTACTGTGTAGGCGAAACGTTTCAAAATAAAGATACCTAACTGTTGCATATGTGTCTTACCTAACAACCTGTCGGTATTTTATACCATTTTAATGTTCATAATCCCTTGTAATGACTGCAACAAGTTATACGTGGGCGAAACATCAAGGGACCTCCAAACACGTATTTCAGAACACCAATACGCAAGCAGGTCTGACGACACAAGGAATGCCTGCGTACAACACCGTAATTCACACAACCACTTGATAAACTACAGAAACTCAAGACTTATCGCCACAGAAGACAACACCCAATACCGAAGAATCCTGGAATCATCACTTATTTCTATATCCGACAACTTCAACCAGAATAGTGGCTTCTATAACATAGCTGAACCACTTGCCAAGAAACTTCTTCATCGCTATCCCACATAAGAACACTGTAGAAGGTCTGCTCACAAACTTGTCCAGTCTCCTTTCCAAGCTACCCAAGTTTTTAGACTCTACAACCCAACTCGGTACATCATCAGATGCAGCATTCTTCACCTGACCTCAGCCGGACTATAAATACTCGCGTTCCTTCCACCCCAGGTAGTTCTGTTTGTGACTTGAAAAAGCCCACTGTGTGGGCGAAACGTAGTCAATAAAGGATCACATTATACTGCATTTGTGTTTATATAACCCAACTAGGTAGACTGTTCCACTCATCTACTACCCTATTTCCAAACCAATACTTACCTATGTCCTTTCTAAATCTAAACTTATCTAATTTAAATCCATTACTGCGGGTTCTCTCTTGGAGAGATATCCTCAAGACCTTGTTAATATCCCCTTTATTAATACCTATCTTCCACTTATACACTTCGATCAGGTCTCCCCTCATTCTTCGTCTAACAAGTGAATGTAACTTAAGAGTCTTCAATCTTTCTTCATAAGGAAGATTTCTAATGAACATCAAAATGGTATACAATACCGACAGGTTGTTAGGTAAGACACATATGCAACAGTTAGACAACTTTATTCCGAAACGTTTCGCCTACACAGTAGGCTTCTTCAGTCGAATACAGAAAGTAGGCAGGAACAGTAGAGATGTGAAGACGATGTAATCAGTCCATCACCCTTAAAGTAGTAGAATTTGAGGTTGTCAGTCCCTCGGCCTGGAGAAGTTCGGTTCCATAGTCAGGAACTATCTGAAGATCAAGCGACAGTGCGGAGACTTAAATACTGTCGGAAAGAGAGGTGCAGGGTAGTAGTAGTAGTAGTAATAGTAGTAGTGAGAGGCAACTGAGAGGTCATGTCCCTCTCAGATCCAACCCTTCTCACTTGAAAAGCTTGTTCAAGGTGTTTTCTGTACCAAGATGCCACGTGTTGCAGTGTCTGACAAGATGAACATCAAAATGGTATACAATACCGACAGGTTGTTAGGTAAGACACATATGCAACAGTTAGACAACTTTATTCCGAAACGTTTCGCCTACACAGTAGGCTTCTTCAGTCGAATACAGAAAGTAGGCAGGAACAGTAGAGATGTGAAGACGATGTAATCAGTCCATCACCCTTAAAGTAGTAGAATTTGAGGTTGTCAGTCCCTCGGCCTGGAGAAGTTCGGTTCCATAGTCAGGAACTATCTGAAGATCAAGCGACAGTGCGGAGACTTAAATACTGTCGGAAAGAGAGGTGCAGGGTAGTAGTAGTAGTAGTAATAGTAGTAGTGAGAGGCAACTGAGAGGTCATGTCCCTCTCAGATCCAACCCTTCTCACTTGAAAAGCTTGTTCAAGGTGTTTTCTGTACCAAGATGCCACGTGTTGCAGTGTCTGACAAGATGAACATCAAAATGGTATACAATACCGACAGGTTGTTAGGTAAGACACATATGCAACAGGTAAGACACATATGCAACAGTTAGGTATCTTTATTTTGAAACGTTTCGCCTACACAGTAGGCTTCTTCAGTCAAGTACAGAAAAGTTGATAGAAGCAGAAGATACTTGAAGACGATGTAATCAGTCCATCACCCTTAAAGTCTTGAGGTGGTCAGTCCCTCAGTCTGGAGAGCATTGTTCCATAGAATGAAACAATATGGAGATGAAGTGACAGGATGGAGCCTATTTATAGCGCCAACAGGTGAGACGCAGGTCACTAGGAGAGGCAAGAACTCAGATGTTGGGAGGTCAGGTCCCTCTCAAATCCAGCCGTTCTCACCAGTAGAGGCTGCAAAAGTTGATTGCAGGTCTGCACCAAGATACCCCTGTGTTGCAGTGTCCGACAGGTTGAACACCAAAATGGTATAAAATACCGACAGGTTGTTAGGTAAGACACATATGCAACAGTTAGGTATCTCTACCTTGAAACGCTTCGCCCACACAGCAGGCTTCTTCAGTCAAGAACAGGAAAGCTGACATAAGCAGAAGACACCCGAAGACGATGTAACCAGCCCACCACCCCCAAAGTCTTGAGGTGGTCAGTCCCTCAGTCTGGAGAGCACTGCTCCATAGAACGAAACAATATGGAGATGAAGTGACAGGATGGAGCCTATTCATAGCGCCAACAGGTGAGACGTAGGTCACTAGGAGAGGCAAGAACTCAGATGCTGGGAGGTCAGGTCCCTCTCAAATCCAGCCGTTCTCACTAGTAGAGGTTGCAAAAGTTGACTGCAGGTCCGCACCAAGATACTCTTGTGTTGCAGTGTCTGACAGGTTGAACATTAAAATGGTATAAAACACCGACAGGTTGTTAGGTAAGACACATATGCAACAGTTAGGCATCCCTATCCTGAAACGCCTCGCCCACACAAGGGATTATGTATACCCCTGCAGAGGATGGAGGCTTGTCCTGCCTACTACTGGTGATGTCCTTGATGGTCGTGGTTGTGGAGGTAGATACTTGGAATGATGTTTTGGCAAAGATGTTGGAAACATGTTTGGCAATGGAGTTGGTGGGAAGGACTATGTATCTCTTCTCGGCAGTGTCTTCTCTGGGTGTGTTGAAGATGTTTAGTGCTCGCCGTCTGCAGTCTCTGATGAAGTGACGAGGATAGTGGAGTTTGGAAAATACCTGTTCAATTATAGTGCATTCTTCCTCAAGGAACTCGTTGCTGCAGATTCTGAGTGCACTACAGAAACTCAAGACTTATCGCCACAGAAGACAACACCCAATACCGAAGAATCCTGGAATCATCACTTATTTCTATATCCGACAACTTCAACCAGAATAGTGGCTTCTATAACATAGCTGAACCACTTGCCAAGAAACTTCTTCATCGCTATCCCACATAAGAACACTGTAGAAGGTCTGCTCACAAACTTGTCCAGTCTCCTTTCCAAGCTACCCAAGTTTTTAGACTCTACAACCCAACTCGGTACATCATCAGATGCAGCATTCTTCACCTGACCTCAGCCGGACTATAAATACTCGCGTTCCTTCCACCCCAGGTAGTTCTGTTTGTGACTTGAAAAAGCCCACTGTGTGGGCGAAACGTAGTCAATAAAGGATCACATTATACTGCATTTGTGTTTATATTGCCATTGTGTCGGTATTTCATACCATTTATTTCCACCTAGTTGGGTTATTGAGGCTAGGACTTTGGGTAGTTTCAAATTTAGGTTGGATAAATAAATGAGTGGGATGGGTTGGATTTGAGTGGGACTTGCACATCAGAGCTTATTTCTTGGGTAGCATTGAAAATTGGGTAGGTCAAATGTTTGTTAGTGTGATGAATTGTAAAGGACCTGCCTAGTATGGGCCAACAGGCCTGCTGCAGTGTTCCTCCTTTCTTATGTTCTTATGTAAGCATGGTGGTAGGTAAGCATGGTGGTAGGTAAGCATGGTGGTAGGTAAGCATGGTGGTAGGTAAGCATAGTGATAGGTAAGCATGGTGGTAGGTAAGCATGGTGGTAGGTAAGCATGGTGGTAGGTAAGCGTGGTGGTAGGTAAGCATGGTGGTAGGTAAGCATGGTGGTAGGTAAGCATGGTGGTAGGTAAGCATGGTGGTAGGTAAGCATGGTGCTAGGTAAGCATGGTGCTAGGTAAGCGTGGTGGTAGGTAAGCATGGTGGTAGGTAAGCATGGTGGTAGGTAAGCATGGTGGTAGGTAAGCATGGTGGTAGGTAAGCGTGGTGGTAGGTAAGCATGGTGGTAGGTAAGCATGGTGGTAGGTAAGCATGGTGGTAGGTAAGCATGGTGGTAGGTAAGCATGGTGGTAGGTAAGCATGGTGGTAGGTAAGCATGGTGCTAGGTAAGCATGGTGCTAGGTAAGCGTGGTGGTAGGTAAGCATGGTGCTAGGTAAGCATGGTGGTAGGTAAGCATGGTGGTAGGTAAGCATGGTGGTAGGTAAGCATGGTGCTAGGTAAGCGTGGTGGTAGGTAAGCATGGTGGTAGGTAAGCATGGTGGTAGGTAAGCATGGTGGTAGGTAAGCATGGTGGTAGGTAAGCATGGTGGTAGGTAAGCATGGTGGTAGGTAAGCATGGTGCTAGGTAAGCGTGGTGGTAGGTAAGCATGGTGGTAGGTAAGCATGGTGGTAGGTAAGCATGGTGGTAGGTAAGCATGGTGGTAGGTAAGCATGGTGGTAGGTAAGCATGGTGGTAGGTAAGCATGGTGCTAGGTAAGCGTGGTGGTAGGTAAGCATGGTGGTAGGTAAGCATGGTGGTAGGTAAGCATGGTGGTAGGTAAGCATGGTGGTAGGTAAGCATGGTGGTAGGTAAGCATGGTGGTAGGTAAGCATGGTGGTAGGTAAGCATGGTGCTAGGTAAGCGTGGTGGTAGGTAAGCGTGGTGGTAGGTAAGCGTGGTGGTAGGTAAGCATGGTGGTAGGTAAGCATGGTGGTAGGTAAGCGTGGTGGTAGGTAAGCATGGTGGTAGGTAAGCATGGTGGTAGGTAAGCATGGTGGTAGGTAAGCATGGTGGTAGGTAAGCGTGGTGGTAGGTAAGCGTGGTGGTAGGTAAGCATGGTGGTAGGTAAGCATGGTGGTAGGTAAGCATGGTGGTAGGTAAGCATGGTGGTAGGTAAGCATGGTGGTAGGTAAGCATGGTGGTAGGTAAGCATGGTGGTAGGTAAGCATGGTGGTAGGTAAGCATGGTGGTAGGTAAGCATGGTGGTAGGTAAGCATAGTGGTAGGTAAGCATGGTGGTAGGTAAGCATGGTGGTAGGTAAGCATGGTGGAAGGTAAGCATGGTGGTAGGTAAGCATGGTGGTAGGTAAGCATGGTGGTAAGCATGGTGGTAGGTAAGCATGGTGGTATCGAAAACTTACTCACCATGGTGACGGAAATGCTGTCCACCTCTCCCATATGATATAGTTCATGTACTCCAAATACTTTTGTGTGGCTCTTGTTTGAATCCCCCTTGATTCATATATTATATTATTTATATGTTCTAGTAATTTTCTGGAGACTATAGGGGATGTGGGGGGATTTTCACGAGAACACAATCTCGAATTAACCTTCCACCCACACACTGGGGAGAACACAGAGCACTGCATTGCAACTTAAAGCAGTTGATGCATCCTGGAGACTTGGTGGGACTTCAGGAACACTGGGATCTCGAACGCTATCCCTCCTTTGATGCCCTCCATCTCAAGCTTCCCGACTATTAAGTGGACTGTATAATTATGAAGAACATAAGTGGACTTGACTGATTTAAGTATTTTGTTTGGTCTACTAGGTTGCAATTATTAATCACATTATTTCATATTAAAGACATACATTATTACACTTACCAAATGATTACATTGGTGGTACAGTGGAACCTCGACGTTCGAACGTACCGGACCTCGAACAAACCGGAGTCCAAACAACTTCGTTCATTAAAAAATTGACCTAGTCTTCGGACGTTTTTCTGGAGTCCGAACACACCGGCTTGTTTACAATTCAGTTGACATCGAAAGCCCTGTTTCAAAAGTGCTTTGAAGTGACCCCTGACACTGGCCTAACTCAGACTTTTGGAAGAGTCAGTTCAACATCCTCCAGTGTGTGAGTCTGGTAATTAAAGCCCAGGAGATGTTTCTCAAAGGACAATTAATTCTGTTTTGAAGTTGTGGCCTGACTGTGGCAAGAAGAGACTTTGAGGCAGAGCCAGTGGTTCAGGAAATCATCTCCCTAGGTGAACCAGGAGGATGTGGAGTTGATATATATCCACAGCAGAGGACTCAAAACAAAAGAACTCCAAGATCTTCTAAAGGAGCAGGAAGAGGAACTGGCAGAAGAATTTTCTTCGCCAAATGATGAGGAGGAGGTTCGCGATGCCAAAATTTCCACTGATGAACTTGAAAGGTTTTCTTATTGGTCAAAACGCATAGCACAGTGGAGAAATGGCACACTGACATTGCTCTGGTGAGCCACAACATCAATTCCTTCAATGATAATGTGGCTGAATACTTTAGGAAGATTATGAGAGGTAGGCATTGGACAGATTCCTTTTAGAAAAGAAAAAGTCGAATGTACCTGCCAGTTCTGAGCCCCCAGAATCTTCCACCGTTAGTGCAGAGACAGAAAGGAGACCACATCACTTCAGAGGTAGTTACCGGAAGTTTTTTTTATGGAGGATGATCTCCCTTTCCAAACAGTAGCCTCCTTCCTCTACAACTTCTACCTGTGCCAGTCAGCTCAAATCAATAAAGGTAAAGTTCTAGTTTCTCTGTTTATATATTTTATTAACAGTCATTATATTAATTACATAGTTTATATGGCATAAAAATAATTACAGTATATTATGGGCTGCTTTTTGGGGGTAACTTTTCGTGGCCCAGAATCAATTAATTGCATTTACATGTATTTCAATAGGAAAAATTGATTCAGGCATCGAAGTTTTCGCAGTTCAATCACCACCTAGGAACCAATTAAGTTTAACACCGGGGTTCCACTATATATCCTGTATATCCTACAAAGAAAATTAGCCAATATCAAGTAACCTTACCTGTTGTATGATTTGTAATACACACTGCGAAGCGAACCTACAATACTGAAGAGTGCACAGGGTGGTAGGCAATATGGAGTCTCATTCACAGTCAACGTCACATTTTCTGTCGTCCAATCATTAGGTTCTTCCATTTCATTCTCTGTCTGGACATTTACAGATGTCTGTCTTCTTCACTTATATTGTAGCGTTGAATTAACCGCTAATATTACTAACGAACACTACAAAATTAGAGAAACATTCATCAACTATCCAGCTCCTCTTCCATCCTTCTCGTTTTTGCTTCTCCCATTCTCCTATCTTGTACACATATATTTATTTAAAATTAGTGATATTTCTGGATTTGTAATACATTTCCCTTATCAGAATATTAATTTCTTCAATATTACAATAATTCCACTTAATTACCTTATTATATAAGTAAATTATGGGTAACATATTGGTTCCCGGTGACTTATCACCGGTATCCAATATTAACATCACACGCCGACATTATTATATAAAGATTATTATCCCTTCCAATAATTACATTTAAATCATAGGAAAATTATTAAATTTTTCCATAGAGTAAGTATAATACCTATTAGGCACGACATATATAAATATATATATATATATATATATATATATATATATATATATATATATATATATATATATATATATATATATATATATATATATATATATATATATATGTCGTGCCGAATATGTAAAACTGGTCAGTTAGCAAAAAGAACTCATTTAAAATTAAGTCCTTTCTAAAATTTTCTCTTATACGTTTAGAGATATATTTTTTTCATTAATGTTAATGTAAAAATTTTTAATTTTGCACCAAAAGAATCTTAGAAAACTTACCTAACCTTATTATAACAAGAACAATTTATTTTAGCCTAACCCAACTAAATATATTTTAGATTTGTTTACAGTAATTTAATACTAAACAAACACAGTGAAATATATTTTTTTCGTTAGGTTCAGAATGATTTTGGCGAAATTATTGCATACACAAATTTTCACTTGTCCTATATGGCAAGATGAGCGTTGCTATTTAAGCCAAGATCGCAAGTTCTGCCTATTCGGCACGACATATATGTATTTGCTACTGCTCACAAGATGAGCACAATGTACACAATAAAGTAACTGCTCCAGAGGCAAAAGTTGGTTGTACCTCCTGAACAGCTGGTTTATTGAGCATCCAACATTTTTGTGTATGGCTGTTATTTTAACCCATTTTGATTGTTTTGTCCCATGAACTGCATGTTCTAGCAAGTCTCTCAAGACGCTGTTTTGATCACCACGCAGCAACTTCTGTCCGATCACATTTCACGTCTTAAAATAAAATAAAATAAAATATTTATTTCTTTGCTAAGGTTACAATGTATGTTTACATATCATAATATGATTGGAGCAACACTCGGTATACCTTTTTTTTTTTCCTTAATATTAAGTACTGTGAGGGAAAAGTTCGATAGGAATAGCGAGGGAGTGTATAGTAACAACAGTTTCATTGCCAGCTGCTTGTTAAGGTAGGGTCAGTCTAGCTCCCGCTATCCCTTCCCCTCTCTCTTCCCCCCCCCCCCCGAAAGGTGACGTGTGGGGCTCCAGTCAAACAGTAAATCACTTGACTCACAGCTCCCAACACTACTGTAAGTACACGCCTGATCATATTTTAGTGGACTTATTGGTTGAAAGCTTCACTTTTGACCAATAATTAACTTAGTCCTTTCAGTCTTTATCTGTTAAATGTTTTAATAATCACCACATCTTTTAGGTATTGTACTTATCATGGAGAGTGATTTCTTAAGCAGTGGGTAATCTGTCTCTCTTTACAGATTGGAATGACAGAGAGGGTCACCTGCCAACCAACGAGAAGAATAGAAGGAGATGGACTAACGTCCTGAGATGTCCCATGTTTAGTCTACTTACCTGTTATGTAAGCCAACACAGGACCTAACCCCTCATCATAGCAGTGGTAACAAACCTGTTTTCCGGTCATCTAAAGTAATTACACACGGCTATACTCTATGAAGAACAAGCCAGTGGTGGTCACCAACACCTGCTACCCCCCTCCCCCCACATCAGCAACGGCTACGATTTCAAAACACTCAGTGTCACCAACACCTGACACCCCATTACCACGATATACCTATATTAGCATTGAGTTCAAATGTAATTTTTTTCATTTCATTTTTCATTTTTCTTTCAATTAGGATACCCATTCATGTTTCATTGTTTTACATTTTCTGTTTCTAAATGATAAAATGTTTATCATTGAATGTTATTATTTCTTTTTCAATTTAATTTTCCTGAGGAGGAGCCAGCCTTGGTAATACTGACTGAAGTTGTTACAGGGCTGAGTAAGCCTTCACAAGTATTTTGGTGATTATAGGAGAGCAAAGAATAATTCTTAGGGCTTCGTTTTGTGTAATTTTTAAAAAAAATCACTGATTTTACTGATGCGCGGTAAACTATCAGTGATCTTGTGTATGTTAAATATTTCTTCCATTTTGCAATTCTAACGTTTGCACCATTTTTATTACAACAGTTCTGAGGCTTTATCTTTCTTCACATTGTTGGTTAATTGTATTTATACTTGTTAGTGTACGTGAAGCAATAATACCTATATATTTGCAAGACATATTATATGTGGAAAATTGCATTTATCTGAATGTATCATTATGTACATAACAGTAAATGAACAAAGATAATTATTATTTATCAGTTAGACAAGTAGGAATTTGGGACACCTAGGTCGCAAAAAATGTCCCCCTTCGATACCTACCACTGTCATATCCACAAGTTGCTCTAGACCTATTAATTACAAATGAAAGATGCATCAACAAGAATTCTGGTAAATAAAATTTGGTGGACTGTATATTAAATTAATAAAGAATTATATATATACACATATACATAACAGGAGAATATCTTAATATCACTCACCAATTTGACTGGAAATCAAGGTGTATCATGTATCATACTCAGAAAACCTCACTGTCTATACATGAAAATAACACTGGCCAGAGCTACAAACATAACAGACTTATCTGAGGTTCCTGGAGCTGTCTTGTCCAGTCACCTGATATCTCAAGTTATGCAGGAATGCACATCCAACAATTTCGCCTCCTATTTGAGAGGTGTCAGCCCAATTTTAACCTCTAGAGCACGAAAATTCTTCCGATTTCACCAACGTTTCTAATCCAAATTCAAACAACAATGGCCAGTCTCTTCTGCACAGGCGCAGAGCCTCCCTGTCAGCTCCATTCTCTTCTTTTAAAAATACACTTTTAATAAGGTTTATTTACACAGCATAATATTGGGAAATTATTTTCCACATTATAAAAAGGCCTGTCATTAGCCTTTTAATTGTATTAGTCCACTTTTACAGTTACCTTTGTGTGAATTAAACATTATGGTCTTCCCTACGGAAATTATGAGGCAAAGCTTATCACAGGTTGTCTACAAATGATTTAGAGACGTTTGCATTTGACTATAAATTCTGTGCATCGTGTGGTCCTTCAGTAATTTTGAAATAGATTTGTATCAGTACAGATTAGTATCAAGGCAAGTCTTTATACTGCCTCCGTAAGTAAGTTTATTCGAGTACAGGTAAAGCTCTCGCTTTACACAGCGAGCTTCCGGGTTCGATTCCCAGCGAGGGTAGAAACATTGGGCGTGTTTCCTTACACCGGTTGTCTATGTTCACCCATCGGTATAAAATGGGTACCTGGGTGTTAGTCAAATGGTGTGGGTCGCATCCTGGGAGAAAATTTATCTAATTTGCCCGAAATGCTCAGGATAACAAGGGGCTTTCTATATAGTAGTATATCATTGATGTCACCTAGGACTGTATACCTTGTACATGTTTTTTTTTCAACAAGTCGGCCGTCTCCCACCTAGGCAGGGTGACCCAAAAAAGAAAATCCCAAAAATGAAAATACTTTCATCAATCAACACTTTCACCTCACTCATACATAATCACTGTTTTTGCAGAGGCTCCCAGATACAAAAGTTTAGAAGCATATATAAAGATACAATATGAAAAGTGACTTGAAATAATTACAATATCAGGGCCCCAATTATATATATACCGTCCTATTACACATCCCTCCATGTACTTGTAGAAATTAAGATATATTATATTATATACATAGGGAGGTAGATTATCATACATAGCAGCATATGTGTAGATTACCTAGGATCATCCAAAAGAGTCACATAAAGTGACTTATTTCCATTGGGGTCCTTGTAATAAGCATTATTTATATTTAACAGTTAAAACAGATAAGTAATTTAACTATGTGAAAAGTAGTTATAATAAAAGGATATAGACTAGGGGTAAGGAAATTCAGTTATTTACATTAACATTAAAGATAGGATCAGATAATAATATTAATATTATTATTATTATTATTATTATTATTATTATCTTTATTTACCACAAGTACATGTACAAGGTATAGTCCTAGCTGACATCAATGACATACTACTATATAGAAAGCCGCTTGTTATGCTGAGCATTTCGGGCAAATTAGGTCAATTTTGTCCCAGGATGCGACCCACACCAGTCGACTAACACCCAGGTACCCATTTCACTGATGGGTGAACATAGACAACAGGTGTAAAGAAAAACGCCAATGTTTTTACCCTGGCTGGGAATCGAACCAAGATCCAGTATATTTATGTTAGATGTACAAGAAATCACTCTCCTCCTCCGTCCCTGGACTCTTTATGTACCACTGTGATCCTTTGACTACCGCCCACGGGATGGGTATGGGGTACATAATAAAGATGTTAAACTAATGCAGATCTTAATACTACTGACTGCGAAAAGGATTTAGGAGTTCTGGTTAGCAGTAATCTAAAACCAAGACAACAGTGCATTAGTGTTCACAATAACGCTAACAGAATTCTTGGCTTCATATCTAGAAGTATAAATAATAGAAGTCCTCAGGTTGTTCTTCAACTCTATATATCCTTAGTTAGGCCTCATTTAGATTATGCTGCACAGTTTTGGTCACCGTATTGCAGAATGGATATAAATGCTCTGGAAAATGTACAGAGGAGGATGAAAAAGTTGATCCCATGTATCAGATATCTTCCCTATGAGGATAGACTGAGGGCCCTGAATCTGCACTCTCTCGAAAGACGTAGAATTAGGGGGGATATGATCGAGGTATATAAATGGAAAACAGGAATAAATAAAGGGGATGTAAATAGCGTGCTGAAAATTTCCACCCAAGACAGGACTTGCAGCAATGGTTTCAAGCTGGAAAAATTCAGATTCAGGAAGGATATAGGAAAGCACTGGTTTGGTAACAGAGTTGTGGATAAGTGGAACAAACTCCCGAGTACAGTTATAGAAGCTAAAACGTTGGGTAGTTTTAAAAATAGGTTAGATAGATACATGAGTGGGTGTGGGTGGGTGTGAGTTGGATCTGACTAGCTTGTGCTACTAGGTCTGATGCCTTGCTCCTCCCTTAAGTGGAAGTGACCTGACGAGGTGGGTCATTGGGCTAATCTGGGGCGGGGGACATGGACCTGCTTTTCATGAGTCAGTAGGCCTGTTGCAGTGTTCCTTCTTTCTTATGTTCTTAATTAAACTAAGGGTGCCCCGTGGCGTGGTGGCAAAAACTCTCGCTTCACACGGTGAGGGTCCGGGTTCGAGTCCCGGCGAAAGGGTGGAAACATCGGACCCATTTCCTTACACCAGTTGTCTATGTTCACCTATCAGTAAAATGGGTACCTGGGTGTTAGTCGACTGGTGTGGGTCGCATCCTGGGTCATAACTGACCTATTTTGCCCGAAATGCTCTGTATAACAAGGGGCTTTCTATATAGTAGTATGTGATGTGTACTTAGCTCAGTGAGGACGTTAGTGTACTCTCCTTGGGCTGTACCAAGATGCCCTCCATCAAGCAACTTTACCAGCAGCTTAAGGAAGAATTGGGAGTAGTGAAGATGGAGATACGGCGATTGACTGAGGAAAACAAGAGGATTCGTAGTAGTCCTCCTGTTTTGAGTCCTCAGGTCAAGAAGGGAACCTGGACAGTGGCTGGACAGCATGGAACGAAGTTGACGATCAAGAAGACGAATGGAAAGGTAGAAACGATGAAGAAGAAAGAGACTGCTGTGGAAACTGTTGTGGAAACATCTAATGCATTCTCCGTGCTACCCGACGAATGTGAGTCGACTACTGGAAACGTCACAACGAACGACACCAAGGAAGGTAAGAATATTGTTGTTGTTGGGGATAGCCAGGTTAGGTACATGGATAGGGTGTTCTGCTTGAAGGACAGGAGTAGGAGACAGGGTTTGCTTTCCTGGGGCTGGGATGGAAGATATTGTTAGCCGGCTTGACAACATCATGAACGGTAATGGGATCAATCCTATTATCTGCCTCAGTGCTGGAGGCAATGATGTAGGCAAGCGCAGAAGTGAGGATTTAGTTAGAAGGTTCAGGACAGCAATAGACATAATTAGGAAGAAGAGGGGGTGCCCTGTTATATGTGGCATTTTGCCAAGAAGGGGTGTTGGAAATGAATGGTTGTCCAGAGCAATTGGTATTAATTGTTGGCTGGATAAACACTGTAAGGATAAAGAAGTATCATTTATTGACAACTGGGACAACTTCTATGGCCGAAATGACATGTATGCCAGGGATGGGGTTCACTTATCCAGGGCAGGTGTGGGTTTTCTTGTTAGCTCAGTTGAGGGGGTTGTTAGGACTTTAAACTAGGATTAGTTAGAGGTATGGGTTTAGAAATGATAAATAATGAGTATGGATATATTGACTTATGCTCTGATATTAAGAATCTTAATAGTAACTGTCATGGAGTAACTCTGGGTAATGATAATTTCAGAAATTGTGTAAAAACAAAGGTTAATAGGAAAAATGTGCAGAAGAAAAAACATATGATAGTATTTTATGCTAACAGTCGAAGTGCAAGAAATGAGATTAATGAACTACGTTTGGTAGCATGTGCTGGGAACTTTGATGTCATTGCATTAACTGAAACGTGGTATGATTTAAAGAGTCGGGATATGATTGCTGAGTGTAATATTCAAGGGTTTAAGTTGTTCCATGTGGATAGATGTAATGGGAAGGGGGTAGGATTTGCATTATATGTTCGAGAAAATATTACTTGTTGCATAAAAACAGATATAAAAATAGATGGAACAGTAACAGAATCTGTTTGGGTAGAGTTTGTAGAAGGTCAAGAAAAACTAATTCTAGGTATAATATACCGACCTCCAGGCTTGGATCACGATAGAGGGAGACTTCAGTAGGGGATTTTAACTTTAGTCAATTGATTCGACTTCTTTGACCGGTAATCTGGAGTTCAGTGACTTTATGGAAACAGTTCAAGACTGTTTTCTAAAGCAGTGTGTAACAGAGCCTACCAGGGGTAATAATTTGCTCGGTCTAGTCTTGTCAAATAAGGACACTCGTAAATAATCTGGAAATCACTGAAGAGCTTGGCGCAAGTGATCACAAATCCATCACTTTTAGCATTAACTGGGAATGCAAGAATAACGATAATACGGTAAAAATCCCTGATTTTCGTTCTGACGATTACAATGGACTTAGGGAACACCTGTCTAATCTCGATTGGGGTTATCTAGCTAATGATTTTATTGACGATGATCATACTTATGATTACGGAGGGATCTCCATTTATGATTTTTTCTTAATAATGTACACCATGCTCAGAGTATATACATTCTCCAGAGAGAAATTAGGTCTAATAATAACGATCCCAAATGGGTTAACAGGAGACTGAAGCATCTATTAGGGGAGAAAAGGGGAATTTATAGGCGCATCAAAAGAGGAGAGGTTAACCTTACTGACCAATATGTTCAGCTTAAAAGAGAAGTGAAAAAGGGGATTAGAAAGGCTAAACGTGACTATGAAATTAGAGTTGCTAATGAATCAAAGACCAATCCTAAGGGGTTCTTTCAAGTGTATAGGACGAAGGTGAAGGAAAAAGTAGGACTTCTGAAAATTGGGAATGGACAGCTGACGGATAACGAACTGGAAATGTGTTCCATATTTAATGACTATTTTTTGTCAGTTTTTACACAGGAAGGCATAAATGAGATTCCATAAATTAACAATTATTCAGTTCCTGACGAATTCAAATTAACTAATATTACTGTCACGAGGGACATGGTTATCAAACAGATAGACAAACTGAAGCAAAGTAAGTCCCCGGGGCCCGACGAGTTGTTTTCCAGGGTACTTAAGAAATGCAAGATGGAACTTAGTCAGCCATTAACGAGTGTGTTTAATGCGTCCATCCTTACTGGTGTTGTGCCAGAGTTGTGGAGGCTGGCTAATGTGGTTCCTATATTCAAATCAGGGGATAAGTCCACTCCTTCAAATTACCGTCCAATAAGCCTGACATCTATAGTGGGCAAGTTACTAGAATCAATTATAGCTGACATTATTAGAAGTCACCTTGAAAAACATAACTTGATAAATGAATCTCAGCATGGGTTCACGAGAGGTCGTTCCTGCCTGACAAATTTACTGACGTTCTTCAATAGAACATTTGAGGCAGTAGACAGTGATAAAGAATATGATATTGTTTATTTGGATTTTAGTAAAGCCTTCGATAGAGTACCTCACAAGAGACTCTTAAGAAAAGTGGCAGCTCATGGTATAGGAGGTAAAGTTCGAGCATGGATAGAGGCATGGCTTACCAATAGAAAGCAGAGAGTTTCGATTAATGGGGTCAAATATGAATGGGGATTAGTCACTAGTGGCGTTCCACAAGGATTAGTTTTAGGCCCTTTCTTGTTCATAATTTACATTAATGACCTTGCTGAAGGGATTACGAGTGACATGAGCAGATTTGCTGATGATACAAAGATAGACCGTATGATTCATTCTGAGGAGGATAGCAATGAACTCCAGGAGGATTTGGACAAATTAATGTCTTGGTCTGAAAAATGGCAGATGAAGTTCAATGTGGATAAGTGTAAGGTACTAGTCCTTGGTAATGAAAATAACCCTCGAAGCTATAAACTAGGTGAAGTAAAGCTTGATCATACAGAATGTGAAAAAGACTTGGGAGTCATGGTAAGCAGAAACCTGAAGCCAAGACAGCAGTGCCTAAGTGTGCGCAACAAGGCTAACGGAATACTTGGATTTATCTCAAGAAGTATAAGTAACCTAAGTCCAAAAGTTATTTTACAGCTCAATACATCACTAGTGAGGCCTCGTTTAGATTATGCTGCTCAGTTTTGGTCCCCTTACAACAGGGTGGATATAGACTCATTAGAAAACATACAGAGAAGAATGACTAAAATGATTTACTGTGTAAGGAATCTCCCGTATGAAGATAGACTTAAAGCCTTAAATCTCCACTCTCTAGAGAGACGTAGAATGAAGGGAAATATCATTGAAGTGTATAAGTGGATGACGGGCATAAACAAAGGAGATATTAATAAAGTACTGAGGGTGTCGAACCGGGTTTCGTCTTTTTGTGACCAGAGCTTTGGTAAGAAGGGTAAAGAAGAAGGATGGGTAAGGATAGAAATATTGGAAAAGGGTGGGAGGGGGAGTGAGGTAGGATATAAAAGGGTGGGAGAGGGGAGTGAGGTAGGATATAAAAGGGTGGGAGGGGGAGTGGGGTAGGATATAAAAGGATGGGAGGGGGAGTGAGGATATAAAAGGGTGGGAGGGGGAGTGAGGTAGGATATAAAAGGGTGGGAGGGGGAGTGAGGTAGGATATAAAAGGGTGGGAGGGGGAGTGAGGTAGGATATAAAAGGTAAGTGGCACAACCACTTTGGTGCAATTTAAAAAGTGTATGTGTAGTAATAGAAAATTCTTGAAGGGGTATAATACTAAACCATCAGAGTCACATAGATATAACAGATATATAGGTACATGACTCTGAATTGGTAGTAGATATACAAGTTGCAATTGCTTTTTTTGGGATTGCATAACGAATATTTAAACGACAAGACAAGGTGATAATTGTCTGAACAATTCATTAAGAATTACTTGACACGTTAGCTTCTTTTAAGGTGGTGTCCTGCCATAGTAAATGTAGCGTATTTATAACAATAGATGTAGAAGTAGAAATGTTATACAAGATATCTCCATAATTAGGGGCGATAATTTTCTTAGTAGACATAGAAGGGTTCTGGTGTTACCCAATCAACTTCATCTGCAGGGAGGTTGCTCAAGATCATTGGTCGATGGTAATCGTCTTTGTGGATGAAGCGACGCAGCCTCTGTGGGAGAGTCATTCTTTGGGTCCTGTGAGGAGGAGTATTAATGATATAGTCAGTAGTATTTTCAACTTGGGGAGGATGTTCTCTATCTGGTGTGTAGAGTTCTTGCATTGCATAGAGTTGTCTCTTCTTCTGCGTATCAAGGCGTACATTAAGGCAGTAATATCCTGTTGTACGTGTAAATCTTCCATTTTGACTCTGTCTCTCCTCCTGGTACCCGTAATAAAGCGGAGAGCTCTATTCTGGACCCGTTGCAACTTTAGCATGTTGGTCTTTGTTGTTAACGACATTGGAACACATGGGTATTCGAGTATTGGTCTTATCATCATTTTATACAGATGTTTTTTGACATGTGAAGTGGCTTGATTAAATCTAAAGAGACTGTTAAGACCGGCTTTGTCTATGTTGATCTTTTTATTGACGTGAGATGTTGAGTGGAGCAGCCTGTCTATTTCATATCCCAAGATCTTGTTAGGACTTCTAATGGCTACAGGTGTACCTCTGATGGAGATACCCCCCTTATCTTCGATGGTTGATGCAAAACATCCTATCGTGTTAACCAGGACTTTGTCAGGGTTAGTCGTAATTCTCCATTTCTTTTCCCAATTAAATGTTCGACGAAGTTCAATATTCATTTTTTCTATGACTCTCTCATACCTGTATTTTCCTCTTACTGGAGTTGACGAGACGACATGGATAACATCATCTGCAAATTGCGTTATAATTGTATCATTAAACTTTGGTTGAGGAAGATCATTCACATAAATATTGAATAGAATTGGACTAAGACAAGAACCTTGTGGGACACCAGCTGTCGGTATAAAAGGCACTGTTGACTTACCATGAAAGGTAGGAATGATTTTTATATAAATCTGAGAAATGTCCAGTTATGGTCAGGTAGGTCAATAAGTTTGTATATAAGACCATCATGCCATAAGCTATCAAAAGCTTTATGAACATCTCTGGTGGCAATTAGGGCAAGATTGCCCTGATGTTTCAGACTCGCTACAGTATCAAAAATAATAATTATTGCATGATGGGTACCTCTATGTGTCCTAAAGCCAAACTGTTTTTCAGTAAAAAGGTGGTTAAACTCCATATAGTAGTTCAGTCTGTTGGAAATGATCTTCTCAAGAACCTTCCCAGTGACTTCAAGTTCCCTGGTTGATGCATGTCTTTATTGGGTTTAGCAAGAAAGATCATCCTAGCAGTCTTAAAAACCACTGGAAAATGTTCGGAGGCCAAGATGGCATTAAAGATATTAACCAAAGACTGTTTACAATTTCTGGGTAGGAACTTTATTTGTTTCATTGTTATTCCAGAGAGACCAGGGGCTCTATTTCGCATTCTTCCAATAACTTGACTCATCTCAAGTAGTGTGATAGGTCTAGTAAGCGGGTGTGCCTCTTCAAGAGTTGATGTATCGATGGAAGGTAGTGGTTGTAGATCAGCTAAGTTCTCATCTCTTCATTCATTGACCAACTAATAGTGATTATTATTAAATCGACGACTGTTATTGTGAGAGAGAATTTTCTCCCATACATGACCTATCAAATTAGCCTGGTCTTGTGGATCATCAAATTCAATCTCAACCTCTTCATCATCATCATCAGTGAAGGTATGAATTAGGTAGCTAGGAGCCTTGTGCTTTGCACCTAAAAGTTTCCGAATCTTACTCCAAAATTTTGCAGGGAGATTCGAACCGGGTAAGAACCAGAAATAATGGATTTAAGTTAGATCAATTTAGATTTATAAAGGACATAGGTAAGTAATGATTTTCTAACAGAGTTGTGGATGTGTGGAACAATCTTCCCATTAGAGTGATAGAGGCTAGGACCTTGGGTAGCTTTAAGAAGAGATTGGACAAATATATGAGTGGGAGGGGCTAGGTTTGATTGGTGTCATTAGGTACGGGAGTTAATTTTTGGGTTGCTTTGGGTAGAGGTCGTTTTGATAAAGACCTGCCTTGTATGGGCCAGTAGGCCTTCTGCAGTGTTGCTCCATTCTTATGTTCTTATGTCAGCTAGGCCTGTATATCTTGTAAATGTACCTGTAGTGAATAAAGACATTATATTAACTCCGACTAGGATGAAGTTATTCCCCAGACACCGGGAGGCAGGACTCAGTACTGTGTGAGCTCTCGGTGGCCCTATAAACCACAACAAGAGGACTAGTGTTTCTACAAACGGCGAGCAGTTATTGGGACTTGTGTTGCCAGTGCCCTGATAAACCCAACAAAGAAGGGTTTATCCTTCTTTGACGGGCAGTTACCCAGATAAACTCAACAAAAAAAGAAAGAACGGGCAGTTAGTAAGTGTATTTAGGTGCAGGTACACGTACAGTTACACAAATTATCGTACATATGTGTAAATTACATAGGATAACCTAAAAGAGTCAAAATGACTTATATTCATATTCATATAGTTTATTTGAACATGATAAATAGTTGTACAATGAATTATAGTAGTTGGGTGAACATGTCAAAAGCCCCTTGTATGCAGAGCATTATGGGCAGGCTTAAAATTAACTTAAATTAACAAGCAATAAAAGGTTCAGTGTTGAAAATTACAGTAAACAATTTACAATATGAAGTACAGTTGAGTATTTGAAACAATGAAATTTGAGCATATCGATACTGAAGCATTACAGTTGTATAAATTTGTCGCATTACAATGTATAACAAAAGATGATCAGTTTGCTATATGTTGTCTTGAATTTTTAAGATTTAAGTAATTGGGAGAATTATTGGTAATGTTAAATATTGAGTGTTGGTTATTTAGTCCTGGGCGAGTAAGTGGTTTTTTAGAAGAGTCTTAAATTAATTTTCAGTAAGTTTATTTAGTCACAGGTACACATAAATACAATTATCATACATAATGCAATAGGAAACCCGAAAAAGTCAGACAAACTTACTTATTTCCATTGTGGTCCTTGTTAAATAAGTTAATTGGGGTACAATTACACACAAGTACAATTTAAACAGGTTTTGTGTGGTAACGTGTTCATAAATTACCTAGTATAACCCACAGAGTGAAAGTGACATGTCCATTAGGGTCATTGCTATTAGATACAGTAAATCCCTATGGGTTTAGCACTCCCCTGTGATTATAATAATAATATTAGATACAGTAGAAATCAGTCATGAATTATTACAGTGCAAATAAAATAAACTAATAAATCAAGTGCATAAAATCAGTTACAATAAGTAAATAGTAGTTTACATGAACATTAGATAAAGTCAGCTCAGTATACTATAACAGGTACTCGAATGTTAACTATACAATAAATAATTTTCCTCCCTTAAGATGTAAACAAACAGGTTGTGAGGTTTTTAAACCTCTAAGAAAACAACGTATCTTTTTAAGCACATATTTGACTTTAAATTTTGTCAAATACGTAATGCAAAACTAATATTCTGTGTTGAAGGCTGATCTTCAGCAAAACTTGGGACAATTTATTTTTTTATGTTATGAACAACACAAAATAAATTATTTCTTGTGCAAATTATTATTTGAACGTGGCACAGTCCACTTAATACTGGCCATCTTGAATCATAGTTTATTGCCAAAATATGCAGAGGAGCAACATTTAATTACCATCTTGCACACAAGGTTTAAACATATAGTTGATATCAGTTACCCTGTAATTTACTGGCTATTAATGGCAACAGTACTTTATATTCCAGAAGATACACTAGTTACAATCATAGGGTAATAGTGTATTTCTTAAAAGTATAAGCCTTTAGTTATGCATAGCACTTAGACTTAGCATTTTACACATAGCTGGTGATATAATAAGATTTTGTTCGGATTTTTAACCCCAGAGGGTTAACCACCCAAAATAACCCAAGAAAATCAGTGGGTCATCAAGACCTGTCTTTCTTATTTCCATTGTCCCCCAAGATGCAACTCACACCAGTCGACTAATACCCAGGTACCTACTTGCTTGGTAGGTATGCCCAACGTTTCCACCTGGCCGAAGATTAAACTACAGACACTCGGTGTGTGTTTAGTGCCTTTTCATGAGTAACATTTTTAAAAAACGTGCTATACCTTTAGGTTAAACACTTAAGTGTAACTAAAGCCTAACTCAGTGCATCTGATGGAAAAATCAGATTGTCTTTAAATAAATGTTGCCACTACCTTCTTTGTTTCTATGCTATGATGTCACAAGCAACTTCACTTCTGCTGTTCTCTAATTACAGCTGTAGCAAGAGTGTTGCTTGTTAATTCACTATCATTATACAGTATTACCATAATGTTAAGCAATATTGACAAGTAGGTGAGTAAGACACCACTGCAGTATTCCTCAATTCTTATGATCTTTCTTCCATGAGTGTCCTGCTTCCTGTGATGCCATCTTAAACTCTTGCACCTCACTTCTGGTTCTGGTATAAAAGGCTCCATTCTTATGCCTAAGCCTCACATTGATTGAGGAGCTGAACACTTTCTAGGGCTGAATAACAAAAAGGCAGCAAAATACCATGACTGGAACAATACACAAATAAATTAGACACATGTGCAACTCTTGGGTATCTTTATTGAGGAAACGTTTAGCCACACAGTGGCTTCATCAGTCCACACAAAGGAGAAACTTGAAGAACAGGAGGAGAATGAGGTAATCAGTCCCTGAACCTTGAGTCGATGTGATCAGTCCATCAAGATTGATGGACTGACCACATCGACTCAAGGTTGAGGGACACATGTGTCTAATTTATCAACATGTCGGTTCTCTGAACCATTCATCTACAATACGCAAATAACCCGCACATAGGAGAGGGGAGCTTAAGATGACATTTCAGTCCAACTTGGACCATTAGTCCAAGTCAGACCAAAACATCATTGTAAGCTCCCCTCTCCAGTGTGCAAGGCTGAATGATTGACCACCTCAAAATTACTACTGTACTTCAAGACTGAGGGATTGATCACCTCATTTACCTTGCCATTGCTTTTGTTGTCTCCAGTATTTAAGTCACCTTCATATTCAACTGAAGAAGCCTGCTGAGCAGGTTGATAGGTTTTGACAATAAAAATGCCCAATTCTTGTACACATCTTTCTCATCTATCTATTAATTCACTGTACCAGTTCAGTAGTCACACACTAAAAATATAAACATAGCTATAGAAATGATAGCCAGTGCAAAAGTAAAGATACAGTATTTTTTAAATACATTTTTATCATTGCTTGTTTTCAGTTCATTTTTTTTTTTTTTGATCTCCAGTACTATCATTTATCACCTAGTTAATAAGCACAAGAATTACAATAAATAGTAAAGATTTTAGTAATAATAGGTGCTCTATTATATTTGGTAAAAAATAAATATGATAATTTTTCTCTTTCAAACAAATTTTCCAACCCAGTAAATGATGGATGCTACAGACACAGAAGAATTTTCTGATGCTGACAGTGCAGGGGGAGGAGATGTCCGAAATCGTTCCCTAAGTATGTCAGAGAGTCACTGTTCAGATTTTTCTGATGCAGATAATACAGACTCCCGAGATGTAAGTGACTCACAGTCTACTCCTCTTGGCAGTGATCCTCTTGCCCAACTTTTGGCAACTCCAGAACATGCAGGTATTATATAAATACAGTATGATAGTAAAGTATATTAATAAGGTAGTAATACTTTACATTGTAATAAAACAGGAGCTTTCAAAGAATTCAACAATAATTTTATGACTAATTAATTATACATTAATACACGTGGCTTTTCATTATACTGCATTGTATTGTGTGTTTGATTTCTATCTTAATTTAGGCAGAGATAGTACAACACCTGGAAGAGATACTTGTACACCAGGTCAAGATAGCACCCCTCCAGGTAAGTGTCACATAGTGGTACTGGAAGTTTATTTGTAAAGTATCATCAAATGCTTGTTTGTAACCTCCCTGATTATTATTTATTAATGAATGTACCATAATGCCATAAAATACTCAAGAGCACAGGGGTGGCACAAAATGAACTGAACATCGGTAGGTTATTTGCATGTATCCCTTCCTTAGCAACATTAAGGAAAAGCAAATAGATTTCAAATTATGCAAAATGTTAATGGCAACAAAAATCCATTCAGTATCTTGGGAATTTTTGTGATATGGCTGCACATACTACGTACTAGTCTAGTCACTGTCATGACCACATCCTACCAAAGTACACTGTGTCTTCATCATGGTTGCCTGGTGGTGATGTGACTTCCTTCATACCCTTCTCTGTAAAAAATAACTAAGCTTTCTTAATATATAGACCATTTGCACATTTTACTTTGCATTCGATATCTAAAAGACTGATGAGTGCAAATGCTAACTAGCCCTGACCTAAAGCTTTTTTTAGAGCTGTAATAGAGCACAGGCACAATATGCAAATAAGAGAGAAATACATTACTGTGTTACACTAGGAATACATACTGGAGGTTTAGTTCTCCATCGTAGGAACCTTTTTTTTACCATGATACAATACTTATTATTAGTTTTTGTGCAAGCTGTTGCAAGTGAATTACCTTAGTGAACTGCAAATGGTAATAGCAGTGAATTCACTAATTGCTTACCTAGACAGCAAGTAAAAGGAAAACAGTATTAGCCAATAAATCTGGTACATTTAGTATTAACTTAATAACTACAATTTGTGATGTAATTCCAAGTTTGTTGCAAATTTTTGACTATAATAACATGTTGAACTGTTATTTTTGCTAGTGATTGGAGGTTATACTAGTACTGATTCACCATGGCTTCCTATGTAACAATAATAGGGCTAATTATTATACCCTACTTTATGTTGATGTTATGACTAATTTTTTTAAGGCAAAGATTGGACACCAGGGAGGGAAACAGATGTTGATGTTGAGGAGAGTGGAGATATTTTGCTTCCAAAACCAGCCACACCACAACCTGGTTACAATAAAACTGACCGCAAGAAAGAAGGCAAAAGCAAACGGGAGCAAGAAGAAGAGGAAAGAGAACGAATGCAGTCAGTAACAAATTATAAGTTCTCTGTTAACTATATTTCACTTCTGTTTTGAAAGGTTGAGAGAATGTCTTTATGTCTTTAAAGTGGTCCTGACAATAATGGTTGTAAAATTGTGAAAATATGTATAATAGTTTATTTAGCTATACATGTACGTATTACTGGTTGACCATGTTTACTATATTTCTGAGTGATTTTTTAAGATAATTATACTTTAATATCTTTAATTTCAAAAAATATCATAAATTATATAAGACCTTAATATGTGATATGCCCTGTTCATGTTTGTGATACGTACATCCATTCCTTGGTTTGGATTTATAGTGTTTATGCACATCATACTACATATATATAATTTTTTTTTTTTGACGAGTCGGCCGTCTCCCACCGAAGCAGTGACCTAAAAAGAAAGAAAATTTCCAAAAAGAAAATACTTTCATCATCATTCAACACTTTCACCTTACTCACACATAATCACTGTTTTTGCAGAGGTGCTCAGAATACAACAGTTTAGAAGCATATACGTATAAAGATACACAACATATCCCTCCAAACTGCCAATATCCCAAACACCTCCTTTAAAGTGCAGGCAATGTACTTCCCATTTCCAGTACTCAAGTCCAGCTATATAAAAATAACCAGTTTCCCTGAATTCCTTCACTAAATATTACCCTGCTCGCACTCCAACAGCTCGTCAGGTCCCAAATATTATTCGTTTCCATTCACTCCTATCTAACAACCTCACGCATGCTTGCTGGAAGTCCAAGCCCCTCGCCCACAAAACCTCCTTTACCCTCTCCCTCCAACCTTTTCGAGGACGACCCCTACCCCGCCATCCTTCCCCTACAGATTTATATGCTCTCCATGTCATTCTACTTCAATTCATTCTCTCTAAATTACCAAAGCACCTCAACAACCCCTCTTCAGCCCTCTAATACTTTTATTAACTCCACACCTCCTAATTTCCACACTCCAAATTCTCTGCATAATATTTACACCACACATTTCCCTTAGACAGGACATCTCCACTGCCTCCAACCGCCTCCTCGCTGCAGCATTTACAACCCAAGCTTCACACCTATATAAGAGTGTTGGTACCACTATACTTTCATACATTCCCTTCTTTTCCTCCATAGATAATGTTTTTTTGTCTCCACATATACCTCAATGCACCTCTCACCTTTTTTCCTTCATCAATTCTATGATTAACCTCATCCTTCATACATCCATCCGCTGACACATCAACTCCCAAATATCTGAAAACATTCACTTCTACCATACTACCGGTCTCCAATTTGATATCCAATTTTTCTTTATCTAAATCATTTGATACCCTCATCACCTTACTCTTTTCTATGTTCACTTTCAACTTTCTACCTTTACACACACTCCCAAACTCATCCACTAACCTTTGCAATTTTTCTTTAGAATCTCCCATAAGCATAGTATCATCAGCAAAAATTAACTGTGTCAATTCCCATTTTTTATTTGATTCCCTATAATTTAATAAGAACATAACATAACATAAGAAAGAAGGAACACTGCAACAGGCCTACTGACCCATGTGAAGAAGGTCCATGCCACCCACGGCCTAGAATAATGACCCATAGTCAGGTCACTTCCACTTAAGAAAGGAGCACGGCACCAGACCTGGTAGCCCAAGCTAGTCAGATCCAACTCACACCCACCCACACCCACTCATGTATTTATCCAACCTATTTTTAAAACTACACAAGGTCTTAGCTTCTTTGACTGTACTCGGGAGTTTGTTCCACTCATACACAACTCCCACCCCTCTCCCCAACACCCTAGCATTTACTTCTTTTACAGCCCCATCAATAAATATATTAAACATCCATGGTGACATTACACATCCCTGTCTAAAACCTACTTTTACCGGGAAGTAATCTCCCTCTCTTCTACACACCCTAACCTGAGGCTCACTATCCTCATAAAAATTCTTTACAGCATTTAGTAACTTACCACCTATTCCATATACTTGCAACATCTGCCATATTGCTCCCCTATCCACTCTATCATATGCCTTTTCTAAATCCATAAATGCAATGAAAACTTCCCTACCTTTATCGAAATACTGTTCACATATATGCTTCAGTATAAACACTTGATCTACACATTCCCTACCCACTCTAAAACCCTCTTGCTTATCTGAAATGCTACATTCTGTCTTACCTTTTATTCTTTCAGTAATAACCCTACCGTACACTATTCCTGGTATACACAGTAAACTAATTCCTCTATAATTTTTACAATCTCTTTTGCCCCCCTTCCCTTTATATAAAGGAACTATACATGCTCTCTGCCAATCACTAGGTACCTTCCCCTCTTTCATACATTTATTAAACAAAAATACCAACCACTCTAACACTATATCCCCCCCTGCTTTTAACATTTCTGTCATGTTCTCGTCAGTTCCAGCTGCTTTACCCCCTTTCATTCTTCATAATGCCTCATGCACCTCCCCCACACTCACATCCTGCTCTTCCTCACTCCTAAAAGATACCTTCCTGGCCAATGCATGAAATTACCACCTCCCTTTCTTCATCGACATTTAAATGTTCCTCAAAATATTCCCGCCATCTACCCAATCTAGTAACAACCCTACTCTGTTTTTAACTGACAAATTCATTTGTTCCCTAGGCTTTCTTAACTTGTTTAACTCCAAAAAATTTTCTTACTTTCATTAAAATTTCCTGACAGTGCCTCTCCCAATCTATCATCTGCTCTCCTTTTGCACTCTCTCACCACTCTCTTCACCTTTCTTTTACTCTCCATATACTCTGCTCTTCTTATAACACTTCTGCTTTGTAAAAACCTCTCATAAGCTATCTTTTTGTCTTTTATCACACCCTTTACCTCATCATTCCACCAGTCACTCCTCTTTTCTCCTGCACCCACCCTCCTATAACCACAAACTTCTGCCCCACATTCTAATACTGCATTTCTAAAACTATTCAAACCCTCTTCAACCCCCCCACAACTCATACTTGCACTAGCCTGCCTTTCTGCCGATAGTTGCTTATATCTCACCTGAACTTCCTCCTCCCTTTGTTTATATACTTGCACATCTCTCTTATGTGTTGTTGACATTTTCCTTTGTCCCATCTACCTCTTACTCTAACTGTAGCTACAACTAAATAATGATCCGATATATCAGTTGCCCCTCTATAAACATGTACATCCTGGAGCCTAACCATCAACCTTTTATCCACCAATACATAATCTAACAAACTACTTTCATTATGTGTTACATCATACCTTGTATATTTATTTATCCTCTTTTTCATAAAATATGTATTACTTATTACCAAACCTCTTTCTACACATAGCTCAATTAAAGACTCCCCATTTTCATTTACCCCTGGCACCCAAAATTAACCTACTACTCCCTCCACAACATTTTTACCCACTTTAGCATTGAAATCCCCAACCACAAGTACTCTCACACTTGGTTCAAAACTCGCCACGCATTCACTCAGCATTTCCCAAAATCTCTCTCTCTCTCTCTCTCTCTCTCTTCTATGCTTCTCTCTTCTCCAGGTGCATATACACTTACTATAACCTACTTTTCACATCCAACCTTTATTTTACTCCACATAATCCTTGAATTACTTTTCCTGCCATAGCTTATCCTTCAACATTGTTGCTACTCCTTCTTTAGCTCTTGCTCTATTTAAAACCCCTGACCTAATCCCATTTATTTCTCTCCACTGAAACTCTCCCACCCCCTTCAGCTTTGTTTCACTTAAAGCCAGAACATCCAGCTTCTTCTCATTCATAACATCCACAATCATCTCTTTCTTATCATTCGCACAACATCCACGCACATTCAGACTTCCCACTTTGACAATTTTCTTCTTATTCTTTTTAGTAATCATTGGAAACATAAACACATATGCAGTATAATGTGATCCTTTATTGACAATGTTTCACCCACACAGTGGGCTTTTTCAAGTCACACACAGATCTGTGTGTGACTTGAAAAAGCCCACTGTGTGGGTGAAACGTTGTCAATAAAGGATCACATTATACTGCATATGTGTTTATGTTTCCACTGTGTCGGTATTTGATACCATTTATTTCCTTAGTAATCATTACAGGAAAACGGGGTTACTAGCCCATTGTTAGCAGCATATTAATTAATTACAGCACTTTCGTGTTTAAAAAATATTTTCGGGTGTCTGAAATCAGACTAAATGGATATAGATAGATATATATATATATATCCATATATATATACATGTATATATATGTACTCAAGTTAGAGTACATAGGAAAGAGGGAAATTATTTCCCAGTAAAAGTAGGCCTTAGACAAGGATGTGTGATGTCACCGTGGTTGTTTAATATATTTATAGATGGGGTTATAAGAGAAGTAAATGCGAGGGTCTTGACAAGAGGCGTGGAGTTAAAAGATAAAGAATCACACATAAAGTGGGAGTTGTCACAGTTGCTCTTTGCTGATGACACTGTGCTCTTGGGAGATTCTGAAGAGAAGTTGCAGAGATTGGTGGATGAATTTGGTAGGGTGTGCAAAAGAAGAAAATTAAAAGTGAATACAGGAAAGAGTAAGGTTATGAGGATAACAAAAATATTAGGTGATGAAAGATTGGATATCAGATTGGAGGGAGAGAGTATGGAGGAGGTGAATGTATTCAGATATTTGGGAGTGGACGTGTCAGCGGATGGGTCTATGAAGGATGAGGTGAATCATAGAATTGATGAGGGGAAAAGGGTGAGTGGTGCACTTAGGAGTCTGTGGAGACAAAGAACTTTGTCCTTGGAGGCAAAGAGGGGAATGTATGAGAGTATAGTTTTACCAACACACTTATATGGGTGTGAAGCATGGGTGATGAATGTTGCAGCGAGGAGAAGACTGGAGGCAGTGGAGATGTCATGTCTGAGGGCAATGTGTGGTGTGAATATAATGCAGAGAATTCGTAGTTTGGAAGTTAGAAGGAGGTGCGGGATTACCAAAACTGTTGTCCAGAGGGCTGAGGAAGGGTTGTTGAGGTGGTTCGGACATGTAGAGAGAATGGAGCGAAACAGAATGACTTCAAGAGTGTATCAGTCTGTAGTGGAAGGAAGGCGGGCTAGGGGTCGGCCTAGGAAAGGTTGGAGGGACGGGGTAAAGGAGGTTTTGTGTGCGAGGGGCTTGGACTTCCAGCAGGCGTGCGTGAGCGTGTTTGATAGGAGTGAATGGAGACGAATGGTTTTTAATACTTGACGTGCTGTTGGAGTGTGAGCAAAGTAACATTTATGAAGGGGTTCAGGGAAACCGGCAGGCCGGACTTGAGTCCTGGAGATGGGAAGTACAGTGCCTGCACTCTGAAGGAGGGGTGTTAATGTTGCAGTTTAAAAACTGTAGTGTAAAGCACCCTTCTGGCAAGACAGTGATGGAGTGAATGATGGTGAAAGTTTTTCTTTTTCGGGCCACCCTGCCTTGGTGGGAATCGGCCAGTGTGATAAAAATATATATATATATATATATATATATATATATATAATATATATATATATATATATATATATATATATATATATATATATATATTATATATATATATATATATATATATATATAAGAAGAAAATTAAAGGTGAATACAGGAAAGAGTAAGGTTATGAGGATAACAAAAAGATTAGGTGATGAAAGATTGAATATCAGATTGGAGGGAGAGAGTATGGAGGAGGTGAACGTATTCAGATATTTGGGAGTGGACGTGTCAGCGGATGGGTCTATGAAAGATGAGGTGAATCATAGAATTGATGAGGGAAAAAGAGTGAGTGGTGCACTTAGGAGTCTGTGGAGACAAAGAACTTTGTCCTTGGAGGCAAAGAGGGGAATGTATGAGAGTATAGTTTTACCAACGCTCTTATATGGGTGTGAAGCGTGGGTGATGAATGTTGCAGCGAGGAGAAGGCTGGAGGCAGTGGAGATGTCATGTCTGAGGGCAATGTGTGGTGTGAATATAATGCAGAGAATTCGTAGTTTGGAAGTTAGGAGGAGGTGCGGGATTACCAAAACTGTTGTCCAGAGGGCTGAGGAAGGGTTGTTGAGGTGGTTCGGACATGTAGAGAGAATGGAGCGAAACAGAATGACTTCAAGAGTGTATCAGTCTGTAGTGGAAGGAAGGCGGGGTAGGGGTCGGCCTAGGAAGGGTTGGAGGGAGGGGGTAAAGGAGGTTTTGTGTGCGAGGGGCTTGGACTTCCAGCAGGCATGCGTGAGCGTGTTTGATAGGAGTGAATGGAGACAAATGGTTTTTTAATACTTGACGTGCTGTTGGAGTGTGAGCAAAGTAACATTTATGAAGGGATTCAGGGAAACCGGCAGGCCGGACTTGAGTTCTGGAGATGGGAAGTACAGTGCCTGCACTCTGAAGGAGGGGTGTTAATGTTGCAGTTTAAAAACTGTAGTGTAAAGCACCCTTCTGGCAAGACAGTGATGGAGTGAATGATGGTGAAAGTTTTTCTTTTTCGGGCCACCCTGCCTTGGTGGGAATCGGCCGGTGTGATAATAAAAAAAATAAAAAAAAATAATAATTAATAATAATATATATTTATATATATATAAATATATATATATATATATATATATATATATATATATATATATATATATATATATATATATATCCATCCATTTAGTCTGATTTCAGACACCCGAAAATATTTTTTAAATACGAAAGTGCTGTAATTAATTAATATGCTGCTAACAATGGGCTAGTAACCCCTTTTTCCTGTAATGATTACTAAAAAGAATAAGAAGAAAATTGTCAAAGTGGGATGTCTGAATGTGCGTGGATGTTTTGCGAATGATAAGAAAGAGATGATTGTGGATGTTATGAATGAGAAAAAGCTGGATGTCCTGGCTTTAAGTGAAACAAAGCTGAAGGGGGTGGGAGAGTTTCAGTGGAGAGAAATAAATGGGATTAAGTCAGGGGGGCAGGAGGAAAGAGGAGTGATTGGTGGAATGATGAAGTAAAGGGTGTGATAAAAGAGAAAAAGGTAGCTTACGAGAGGTTTTTACAAAGCAGAAGTGTTATAAGAAGAGCAGAGTATATGGAGAGTAAAAGAAAGGTGAAGAGAGTGGTGAGAGAGTGCAATAGGAGAGCAGATGAAAGAGTGGGAGAGGCACTGTCAAGAAATTTTAATGAAAATAAGAAAAAATTTTGGAGTGAGTTAAACAAGTTAAGAAAGCCTAGGGAAAGTATGGATTTGTCCATTAAAAACAGAGTAGGGGAGTTAGTAGATGGGGAGAGGGAGGTATTAGGTAGATGGCGAGAATATTTTGAGGAACTTTTAAATGTTGAGGAAGAAAGGGAGGCGGTAATTTCATGCACTGGCCAGGGAGGTATACCATCTTTTAGGAGTGAAGAAGAGCAGAATGTAAGTGTGGTGGAGGTACATGAGGCATTACGTAGAATGAAAGGGGGTAAAGCAGCTGGAACTGATGGGATCATGACAGAAATGTTAAAAGCAGGGGGGGATATAGTGTTGGAGTGGTTGGTACTTTTGTTTAATAAATGTATGGAAGAGGGGAAGGTACCTAAGGATTGGCGGAGAGCATGTATAGTCCCTTTATATAAAGGGAAAGGGGACAAAAGAGATTGTAAAAATTATAGAGGAATAAGTTTACTGAGTATACCAGGAAAAGTATACGGTAGAGTTATAATTGAAAGAATTAGAGGTAAGACAGAATGTAGAATTGCGGATGAGCAAGGAGGCTTCAGAGTGGGTAGGGGATGTGTAGATCAAGTGTTTACATTGAAGCATATATGTGAACAGTATTTGGATAAAGGTAGGGAAGTTTTTATTGCATTTATGGATTTAGAAAAGGCATATGATAGAGTGGATAGAGGAGCAATGTGGCAGATGTTGCAAGTTTATGGAATAGGTGGTAAGTTACTAAATGCTGTAAAGAGCTTTTATGAGCATAGTGAGGCTCAGGTTAGGGTGTGTAGAAGAGAGGGAGAATACTTCCCGGTAAAAGTAGGTCTTAGACAGGGATGTGTAATGTCACCATGGTTGTTTAATATATTTATAGATGGGGTTGTAAAAGAAGTAAATGCTAGGGTGTTCGGGAGAGGGGTGGGATTAAATTATGGAGAATCAAATTCAAAATGGGAATTGACACAGTTACTTTTTGCAGATGATACTGTGCTTATGGGAGATTCTAAAGAAAAATTGCAAAGGTTAGTGGATGAGTTTGAGAATGTGTGTAAAGGTAGAAAGTTGAAAGTGAACATAGAAAAGAGTAAGGTGATGAGGGTATCAAATGATTTAGATAAAGAAAAATTGGATATCAAATTGGGGAGGAGGAGTATGGAAGAACTGAATGTTTTCAGATACTTGGGAGTTGACGTGTCGGCGGATGGATTTATGAAGGATGAGGTTAATCATAGAATTGATGAGGGAAAAAAGGTGAGTGGTGCGTTGAAGTATATGTGGAGTCAAAAAACGTTATCTATGGAGGCAAAGAAGGGAATGTATGAAAGTATAGTAGTACCAACACTCTTATATGGATGTGAAGCTTGGGTGGTAAATGCAGCAGCGAGGAGACAGTTGGAGGCAGTGGAGATGTCCTGTCTAAGGGCAATGTGTGGTGTAAATATTATGCAGAAAATTCGAAGTGTGGAAATTAGGAGAAGGTGTGGAGTTAATAAAAGCATTAGTCAGAGGGCAGAAGAGGGGTTGTTGAGGTGGTTTGGTCATTTAGAGAGAATGGATCAAAGTAGAATGACATGGAAAGCATATAAATCTATAGGGGAAGGAAAGAGGGGTAGGGGTCGTCCTCGAAAGGGTTGGAAAGAGGGGGTAAAGGAGGTTTTGTGGGCGAGGGGCTTGGACTTCCAGCAAGCGTGCATGAGCGTGTTAGATAGGAGTGAATGGAGACGAATGATACTTGGGACCTGACGATCTGTTGGAGTGTGAGCAGGGTAATATTTAGTGAAGGGATTCAGGGAGACCGGTTATTTTCATATAGTCAGACTTGAGTCCTGGAAATGGGAAGTACAATGCCTGCACTTTAAAGGAGGGGTTTGGGATATTGGCAGTTTGGAGGGATATGTTGTGTATCTTTATATGTATATGCTTCTAAACTGTTGTATTCTGAGCACCTCTGCAAAAGCAGTGATAATGTGTGCGTGTGGTGAAAGTGTTGAATGATGATGAAAGTATTTTCTTTTTGGGGATTTTCTTTCTTTTTTGGGTCACCCTGCCTCGGTGGGAGACGACCGACTTGTTGAAAAAAAAAAAAAAAAAAATTCATGGAAACCGGTTATTTTCATATAGTCGGACTTGCGTCCTGGAAATGGAAAGTACAATGCCTGCACTTTAAAGGAGGGGTTTGGGATATTGGTAGTTTGGAGGGATATGTTGTGTATCTTTATACGTGTATGCTTCTAAACTGTTGTATTCTGAGCACCTCTGCAAAAACAGTGATAATGTGTGAGTGTGGTGAAAGTTTTGAATGATGATGAAAGCATTTTCTTTTGGGGGATTTTCTTTCTTTTTTGGGTCACCCTGCTTCGGTGGGAGACGGCGACTTGTTGGAAAAAAAAAAAAAAAATATATATAAAAAAAAAAAAAATATATATATATATATATATATATATATATATATATATATATATATATATATATATATATATATATATATATATATATATATATTTATTTATTTATTTATTTATTTATTTCTCCATGGGGAAGTGGAACAGAATTCTTCCTCTGTAAGCCATGCGTGTTGTAAGAGGCGACTAAAATGCCGGGAGCAAGGGGCTAGTAACCCCTTCTCCTGTATATATTACTAAATGTAAAAGGAGAAACTTTCGTTTTTCATTTTGGGCCACCCCGCCTCGGTGGGATACGGCCGGTTTGTTGAAAGAAGAATATATATATTATAGGTAGTAGGTTGGTAGACAGCAACCGCCCAGGAAGGTACTACCGTCCTGCCAGGTGTGTGTAAAACGAAAGCCTGTAATTTTTTACGTGATGGGAGGATTGCTGGTGTCCATTTTTCTGTCTCATAAACATGCAAAGTTTTAGGTACGTCTTGCTACTCTGCTTACACTTAGGTCACACTACACATACATGTATGGGCATGTATGTACACACCCCTCTGGGTTTTCTTCTATTTTCTTACTAGTTCTTGTTCTTGTTTATTTCCTCTTATCTCCATGGGGAAGTAGAACAGAATTCTTCCTCTGTAAGCTATGCGTGTTGTAAGAGGCGACTAAAATGCCAGGAGCAAGGGGCTAGTAACCCCTTCTCCTATATAAATTACTAAATTTAAAAAGAGAAACTTTCATTTTTCTTTTTGGGCCACCCTGCCTCAGTGGGATACGGCCGGTTTGTTGAAAGAAAGAAGAATATATATATATTATAGATAGTGGGTTGGTAGACAGCAACTGCCCAGGGAGGTACTACCGTCCTGCCAGGTGAGTGTAAAACGAAAGCCTGTAATTGTTTTATATGCTGGTAGGATTGCTGGTGTCTTTTGTCTGTCTCACAAACATGCAAGATTTCAGGTATGTCTTGCTACTTCAACTTACACTTAGGTCACACTACACATACATGTACAAGCATATATGTACACACCCCTTTGGGTTTTTTTCTATTTTCTTAATAGTTCTTGTTCTTGTTTATTTCCTCTTATCTCCATGGGGAAGTTGAACAGAATTCTTCCTCCGTAAGCCATGCATGTTGTAAGAGGCGACTAAAATGCCTGGAGCAAGGGGCTAGTAACCCCTTTTCCTGTATACATTACTAAATTTAAAAGGAGAAATTTTTGTTTTTCCTTTTGGGCCACCCCACCTCAGTGGGATACGGCCGGTGTGTTGAAATAAAGAATATATATATATTATAGGTAGTGGGATGCTAGACAGCAAGTGCCCCTGGAGGTACTACCGTCCTGCCAGGTGAGTGTAAAATGAAAGCCTGTAATTGTTTTACATGATGGCAGGATTGCTGGTGTCCATTTTTCTGTCTCATAAACATGCAAGGTTTCAGGTATGTTTTGCTACTTCTGCTTACACTTAGGTCACACTACACATACATGTACAAGCATATATATACACACCCCTCTGGGTTCTCGTCTATTTTCTTTCTAGTTCTTGTTCTTGTTTATTTCCTCTTATCTCCATGGGGAAGTGGAACAGAATTCTTCCTCTGTAAGCCATGTGTGTTGTAAGAGGCGACTAAAATGCCATGAGCAAGGGGCTAGTAACCCCTTCTGTACATATTACTAAATGTAAAAAGAGAAACTTTCGTTTTTTCCTTTTGGGCCACCCCGCCTTGGTGGGATACTGCCGGCGTGTTGAAAGAAGAAAGATATATACATACATACATACATTATAAAATTATTCTAAAATTTCAGAGTTCTTGTGTCCAATTTTACTGAAGAACAACTGGACCGTTATGAGATGTTTCGTAGATCAGCCTTTCCAAAAGCAGCAATAAAACGAGTAAGTATTGTACAGTGCCTGTAATTCTATACTGTTTTTACCAGTCTGCCAACATCTCTAGTGATCTTAAGATGGACACATTGCCCATGGTTTATGGTGGGTCCCTCCATTTTGCCCAATAAAGAAATTTTGCAGTTGAATTTTGAACAGCTAGACCATCTTGGCTTTGACAGGTAGACTGTTCCATAGATTATAGTAATATTATCAGGCAGGAGAAAAAACTTGCAAATTTGACTGCAGCTCCTTCTTGCATGTGTCACTTTGGGCCACTTTAGGAGGTGGTTGGAGAAAATGCTGTTTGATTTGTTCAGTATCTTAAATGATTTGTGAGATTATTCCTCTCATGCCTTGTTTAAAGACTTAGCTGTCCAATAGCTCTCAGCCTAGACTGGTAAACAGGGTGACTTTTTTTTCAGTGCCCTATGTTAAACCTTTTCCAGTGATATACATTAATTTTTTTCTGCAGGTGTGGTATCCATGGTTGAATACAGTAAGAATGACAGCATGTAAGGATTTATGTTACAATGAAAGTCTTGCTGTATATATTGTATTTTTCATCTTCAGGCTCACTGTTAGCAAAGAGTTGCTGATCTTTTCTACAAATGTATTTTTACAAGGATTTGTAAAAGTATTGTCAGTCACTTTGCAGGAAATCCTTTTAGCCAAGTAGAAACTGTTTGGTGTATGGAATGAAGCCACATTAATATTTTCATTCTTAAGTTTTGCAAATGGAGGTGGGGAAAAGAAATCAAGGCTTCTGAGACCATAAACTGCAGAAACTCTCACTCTTTACTGATGTTAAACATTGTTATGGAAGAGTACTGTTTGTATATTGAATTGTTTCTACACTGAGGAAGAGGGATTGTCTGTAAAAAAAAATCTACTAAAATGCATGTAATTTTCTATGTGTGTGTTAGACATAACTGATGAAAGTATATCAGTGGTTGATATAGAACTCTGGGGAAAAATGTGTAAGGATAAATGGTCAGGAATAAATTAAATGCATAAAAGAGCAAGGTGATATATATTAGTAAAAGTACAGTGAATAAAAGAGTAATATTTCAGATTTGAAGAAAAGAGCATCCATACACTGGATTCTGATACAGTACCTTGAGTGGATATATCGGTAAACGTGTTGCTGAAGGATGAGGCACTAAGTTAATCACAATGAAAAAAATTTGAAGGAGCATTCAAGAATCTTTGGGAGCAATTAAGTATGGTAATGGATGTGAAACGGGGAGTATGTACATCAGAGCACAGTGCTGGCTCTTCTACCATTAATATGTTAACATTATTTGTGTCTTATTAATTTTTGTAGCTTATAGTGATTCTTTCACCAGTATTGTCACTGTTTCCTCTCATACTCTGTCCCTTTTCCATACTGAGTAGTTTCCTTTCATCTTGAAACTTGGAGACAGGAAGTAGTGCCTGCACCCTGAAGGAAGGGGGAGGAGGATGGAGCAGTTTAGAGAGTCATTTGAATTATGTCTACACATATGTCTAAATATAAATAAGAATAAGGTAATGAGGGTATCAAACAATTTAGGTAAAGAAAAGTTGGATATCACATTGGAGGGATGGAATATGGAAGAAGTAAATGTGTACAGATATTTGGGAGTTGACTTGTCAGCAGATGGGTTCATGAAGGATAAGGTTAACCATACAACTGATGAAGGAAAAAAGGTGAGTGGTGCCTTGAGGTATCTGTAGAGACAAAAAATGTTATCCATGGAGGCAAAGAAAGGAATGTACAAAAGTATAGTGTTTGCAACACTCTTATAGAGGTGTGAAGCATAGGATATAAATGCTGCAGCAAGGGAAAGGCTAGAGGCAGTGGAAATATCATGTCTAAAGGCAATGTATGATCTAAATATTATGCAGAGAATTCGAAGTGTGGAAATTAGGAGGAGGTATAGAGTTACTAAAAGTATTAGAGGGCTGAAGAGGGGTTGTTGAGGTGGTGTGATCATTTTAGGAGGATGGAACAAAGTATAATGACTTGGAAGCATATAAATCTGTAATAGAAGGAAGACGGGGTAAGGGTTGTCCAAGGAAAGGTTGAAGGGAGGGGGTAAAGGAGGTTTTGCATGAGAGGGGACTTGGACTTCCAGCAAGCATGTGTGAGAGTGAATGTAGATGAATGGTTTTTGGGACCTGACAAGCTGTTGTAATGTGAGCAGGGTAATATTTTGTGAAGGGATTCAGGGAAACTGGTTAGCTGGACTTGAATCCTGGAGATGGGAAGTACAATGCCTGCACTTTAAAGGAGGGGTTTGGGATATTGGTTGTTTGGACTGACATCTAAATTGTCTTATCTAAACACCTCTGCAAAGACAGTGACTATGTATGAATGATGGTGAAATTGTTGAATGATGAAAGTTTTTTCTTTCTTTTTTGGGTCACCCTGCCTTGGTGGGAAACGGCTGACATGTTTAACCCTTTCAGGGTCCAAGGCCCAAATCTGGAGTCACGCACCAGTGTCCAAGAATTTTCAAAAAAAAAAATTTGTTATTTTTTTTATGAAATCGTAGAGAATCTTTCTGTGAAGGTAATAAAACAAAAAGTACGAAATTTGGTGGAAAATTGACGAAATTATGCTCTCGTGAATTTTGATGTGTCAGCGATATTTACGAATCGGCGATTTTGCCGACTTTGACTCCCATTTTAGGCCAATTACATTATTCCAATCAACCAAATTCTTAGCTATTTCACTAGTATTACTTCTATTCTATCGATTGAGCACAAGAAATCGCCAAGTCAACTGTTTCAACTACAAAATAAAGTGATCGGAAATTGTTAATTTGGCCAATTTAACACAAAGTTCAAATTATTCCAATTTCAAAATAGGGTCCAGAATGAACAATGTAGGCATTCCTGGCACTAAACTAACATTTCCTCTGTTCATTAGTTATGTTTTGAGGCTTTACAAATAAATTCCATTTTGATTTTTTATTCACATAATGAATTTTTATTCACACCAAAAAATAGAAGATTTACTCTTATGCAATACTGTAATAATTGTATAAATATCATCACCATATTTGTGAATGTATATTAGACCCACCAGCTGACGTGTATTAGATGTGTGAGGTCGTTTGTTTACTCTTGAATATCGGCAAAAATTTAACATTTCCGCTACTTTGAGCTCAGTTTCAAGCCATTTCCAATGCTAAAACTAATCAAAATCATCTCTATTTCTGTAATATGTCTTCCATTCTATCAAATGAGACCAAGAAATCGCAAATACAACTATAAAAAACATACGAAAAAACACTGCAAAGTTGCTGTTTTAATCGAAAAATCATGATTTCATTTTTTTTCTCTCATTATACACAGTGTGCTGCAGGATCTGTTTTATGTGGTGCACACATACCACATAGATGTATTCTCTCATATCTAGGCCCAAATGTACCACTCACAGTTTATCAGAGTGAGCTGAGCTCATGGCGTAGATCTACGGTTTGGACCCTGAACGTAAAGCCGTAGATCTACGGGACGGACCCTGAAAGGGTTAAAAGACAAAAAATTGTTTTGATAAGATGGCTATTGAATGAATGATGGTAATTTTTTTCACATCATCCTATCTTGATAGGAGGTGGCCAGTGTGGTAAAAAAAATTATATTAAAAAGTGTCTTAACATTTTAAATAATTAAACAAATTATTTTAACCGCAAAGCACTTGACAAATGACAGAAAGGCAAAATATTATTTTAGTTACCATTGCTTTTAATAAAAATATATTTCTAGCTGTTATTAACAATATGCTAATCCAAGAATTTAACAATCACTAGGTCATGCAGACCATCACTGGATGCTCAGTGTCACAGAATGTCGTCATTGCCATGTCTGGTATAGCTAAGGTCTTTGTGGGAGAGGTCCTTGAAGAAGGTAATTTATTTTAGTTTTCTCTGTATGTATATATTTATATTACTCTTGCTTTTATTTGTTATGCTCTAGTTATTTTTAATTAAGAAGTCATTTAGTTGTACTGCCTTGAAGATCTCAAATTCCCTTTCCTGCTGTTAATTAGGAGCAATAACAATAATAGCAGTAGCCACCCTGGGAGGTACTGCCGTCTTGCCAAGTGAGTGTAGAGTGTACAAAGGATTTGTTTTACATGGTAGGATTGCTGGTGTCTTTTTTTTTTTTTTCTGTCTCATAAACATGCAAGATTTCAGGTACGTCTTGCTACTTCTACTTACACTTAGGTCACACTACACATATTTGTACACATTTATGTAAACGCACTCATCTGAGTTTTCTTTGATTTTGTCTTAATAGTTCTTGTTCTTATTGCTTTTTCTTTTATATCGATGGGGAAGTGGAATAAGAATCTCTCCTCTGTAAGCCAAGCGCGTTGTAAAAGTCAACTAAAATGCCAGGAACAATGGGCTAGTAACCCCTTTTCCCATATAGCCTACTAAAAAGAAAAAGAAGAAAACCATCAAAGTGGGATGTTTGAATGTGCCTGGATGTTGTGCGAGTGATAAAGAGATGATTGTGGATGTTATGAATGAGAAGAAGCTGGCTGTCCTGGCTTTAAGTGAAACAAAGCTGAAGGGGGCAGGAGAGAGTTTCAGTGGGGAGAAATAAATGGGATTAGGTCAGTGGTTTCAAATAGAGTTAGAGCTAAAGGAGGAGGAGCAATAATTTGGAAGGATAAGTTATGGCAGGAAAAGAAGGAATATAAATGTATAAATTCAAGGATTATGTGGAGTAAAATAAGGGTTGGATGTGAAAGTGGGTTATAAATGTTTATGCACCTGGAGAAGAGAGAAGTGTAGAGGAGACAGATTTTGGGAAATGTTGAGTGAGTGCATAGAGAGTTTCGAACCTAGTGAGAGAGTACTTGTGGTTGGGGATCTCAATACTAAAGTGGGTAAAAATGTTGTGGAGAGAGTAGTAGGTAAATTTGGGGTGCCAGGGGTAAATGAAAATGGAGAGCCTTTAACCCTTTCAGGGTCGAGAGGCCTTCTCCCAAACTTGCTCTCAGGGTCAAAAATTTTTTGGAAAAAAAAAAAAATTTCTTATGAGAAGATAGAGAATCTTTTCCTGATCATAGTGACACCAAAAGTATGAAATTCAATGGAAAATTTAAGGAATTATGCTCTCACAAAGTTAGCAGTCTCGACGATGCTTACGCATCGGCGATTTTGCCCACTTTGAGCCCTATTTTCGGCCAATTCCAGTGTACTAGTCAACGGAAATCATAACTATTTTGCTAGAACTCCATTTTTTCTATCGAATGAGTACAAGAAACCACTCATTTACCGATTTCAACTATCCAATAAAGTGGTCAAAAATTATCAATTTTGCCAATTTCACACAAATTTCAAAAGATGCCAATTTCCAAATAGGGTCCAGAATAAACAAGACAGACATTCCTGGTACTAAAATAGCATTTCTTCTATTCATTAGTCACGTCCCCAGGCCCCTCTTACATTTCTTTTGCTTTCCACTTTGAATTTTTATTCTCAGGAAAAATAGAAGATTTACTGTTATGCAGACTACTGCATTAGTGTAGAAATGGTATAAATAATATCAGCGCACTTGTGAAAGAATATTAGACTCACCAGTTGATGTTTATTGGACGCGTGGCATGATTTGTTTACTTTTGAACTTTAGCAAAAATCTAACATTTCTGCTACTTTGAGCTCAATTTCAAGGTACTTTTCATTGTGAAACCAATCAAAATCATCTCAATTTCTGTAAAATGTCTTCCATACTATAAAATGAGACCAGGAAAACTAGAATACAACCAAAATTACCATACGAAAATACAGTGCAAAGTCGCTGTTTTAAACCAAAAGCACGATCAAAGTTTTTTTTTCTCATTACGCACTGTGTGCTGCAGGATTTTCTTTATACTGTGCACAGTGACCACATAGACTCATTCTTTCATGTGTAGGCCTACCAGCTTTCTCTCGCTAGATTTGAAGGCGCTAGAATTTAGGCGTACTAGTATGTCAATAACCCTGGTGCATAAGCCGTACTAGTACGTTGGAAACCCTGAAAGGGTTAACTGAGCTATGTGTAGAAAGAGGTTTGGTAATAAGTAATACATATTTTATGAAAAAGAGGATAAGTAAGTATACAAAGTATGATATAGCAAGTAATGAAAGTAGTTTGTTAGATTATGTATTGGTGGATAAAAGGTTGATGGGTAGGCTTCAGGATGTACATGTTTATAGAGGGGCAACAGATATATCGGATCATTATTTAGTCGTAGCTACAGTTAGAGTAAGAGGTAGATGGGACAAAAGGAAAATGGCAACAGCAAGTAAGAGAGAGGTGACAGTGTATAAACTAAGGGAGGAGGAAGTTAGGGTGAGATATAAGCAACTATTGGCAGAAAGATGGGGGGGGGGGCTTGAAGAGGGTTAGAATAGTTTTAAAATTGCAGTATTAGAATGGGGTGCAGAAGTTTGTGGTTATAGGAGGGTGGATGCAGGAGGAAAGAGGAGTGATTGGTGGAATGATGAAGTAAAGGGTGTGATAAAAGAGAAAAAGTTAGCTTATGAGAGGTTTTTACAAAGCAGAAGTGTTATAAGAAGAGAAGAGTATATGGAGAGTAAAAGAAAGGTGAAAAGAGTGGTGAGAGAGTGCAAAAGGAGAGCAGATGATAGAGTGGGAGAGGCACTCTCAAGAAATTTTGATGAAAATAAGAAAACATTTTGGAGTGTGATAAACAGGTTAAGAAAACCTAGGGAACAAATAGATTTGTCAGTTAAAAACAGAGTAGGGGAGTTAGTAGATAGGGAGCTGGAGGTATTGGGTAGATGGCAGGAATGTCTTCAGGAACTTTTCAGTGTCGATGAAGAAAGGGAGGCGGTAATTTCATGCACAGGCTAGGGAGGTATAATATCTTTTAGGAGTGAAGAAGAGCAGGATGTGAGTGTCGGGGAGGTGCATGAGGTATTACGTAGAATGAAAGGGGGTAAAGCAGCTGGAACTGATGGGTTCATGACAGAAATGTTAAAAGCAGCGGGGGAATATAGTGTTGGAGTGGTTGGTATTTTTGTTTAATGTATGAAAGAGGGGAAGGTACCTTGGGATTGGCAGAGAGCATGTATAGTTCCTTTATTTAAAGGGAAGGGGGTCAAAAGAGATTGTAAAAATTATAGGGGAATAAGTAGTAGTAGGTTGGTAGACAGCAACCACCCAGGGAAGTACTACCGTCCTGCCAGATGACTGTGAAACAGAAACCTGTAACTGTTTTGCATGATGGTAGGATTGCTGGTTTCTTTTTCTGTCTCATAAACACACTAGATAACAGGGATATCTTGCTACTCCCACTTACACTTTGGTCACACTTCACGGACACGTACATGCATATATATATATATATGTATACATACATTCTAGGTAGTAGGTTGGTAGACAGCAACCGCCCAGGGAGGTACTACCGTCCTGCCAAGTGAGTGTAAAACTGAAGCCTGTAATTGTTTTACACGATGGTAAGATTGCTGGTGTCTTTTTTTATCTGTCTCATACACATGCAAGATTTCAGGTATGTCTTGCTACTTCTACTTACATTTAGGTCACACTACACATACATGTACAAGCATATATATACACACCCCTTTGGGTTTTCTTCTATTTTCTTTCTAGTTCTTGTTCTTGTTTATTTCCTCTTACCTACATGGGGAAGTGGAACAGAATTCTTCCTCCGTAAGCCATGCGTGTTGTAAGAGGCGACTAAAATGCCGGGAGCAAGGAGCTAGTAACCCCTTCTCCTGTATATATTACTAAATGTAAAAGGAGAAACTTTCGTTTTTCCTTTTGGGCCACCCCGCCTCGGTGGGATACGGCCGGTGTGTTGAAAGAAAGAAAGATATACATACATCTAGGTTTTTCTCCTTTTTCTAAATAGCTCTTGTTCTTTATTTCTTCTATTGTCCATGGGGAAGTGGAAAAGAATCTTTCCTCCGTAAGCCATGCGTGTCGTATGAGGCGACTAAAATGCTGGGAGCAATGGGCTAGTAACCCCTTCTCCTGTAGACATTTACTAAAAAAGAGAAGAAGAAAAACTTTATAAAACTGTGATGCTTGAATGTGCGTGGATGTAGTGCGGATGACAAGAAACAGATGATTGCTGATGTTATGAATGAAAAGAAGTTGGATGTCCTGGCCCTAAGTGAAACAAAGCTGAAGGGGGTAGGGGAGTTTCGGTGGGGGGAAATAAATGGGATTAAATCCGGACTATCTGAGAGAGTTAGAGCAAAGGAAGGGGTAGCAGTAATGTTGAAGGATCAGTTATGGAAGGAGAAAAGAGAATATGAATGTGTAAATTCAAGAATTATGTGGATTAAAGTAAAGGTTGGATGCGAAAAGTGGGTCATAATAAGCGTGTAGGCACCTGGAGAAGACAGGAATGTAGAGGAGAGAGAGAGATTTTGGGTGATGTTAAGTGAATGTATAGGAGCCTTTGAACCAAGTGAGAGAGTAATTGTGGTAGGGGACCTGAATGCTAAAGTAGGAGAAACTTTTAGAGAGGGTGTGGTAGGTAAGTTTGGGGTGCCAGGTGTAAATGATAATGGGAGCCCTTTGAACTTTGTATAGAAAGGGGTTTAGTTATAGGTAATACATATTTTAAGAAAAAGAGGATAAATAAGTATACAAGATATGATGTATGGCAAAATGACAGTAGTTTGTTGGATTATGTATTGGTAGATAAAAGACTGTTGAGTAGACTTCAGGATGTACATGTTTATAGAGGGGCCACAGATATATCAGATCACTTTTTAGTTGTAGCTACACTAAGAGTAAAAGGTAAATGGGATACAAGGAGAATAGAAGCATCAGGGAAGAGAGACGTGAAGGTTTATAAACTAAAAGAGGAGGCAGTTAGGGTAAAATATAAACAGCTATTGGAGGATAGAAGGGCTAATGAGAGCATAGGCAATGGGGTTGAAGAGGTATGGGGTAGGTTTAAAAATGTAGTGTTGGAGTGTTCAGCAGAAGTTTGTGGTTACAGGAAGGTGGGTGTGGGAGGGAAGAGGAGCGATTGGTGGAATGATGATGTAAAGAGAGTAGTAAGGGAGAAAAAGTTAGCATATGAGAAGTTTTTACAAAGTAGAAGTGATGCAAGGAGGGAAGAGTATATGGAGAAAAAGAGAGAGGTTAAGAGAGTGGTGAAGCAATGTAAAAAGAGAGCAAATGAGAGAGTGGGTGAGATGTTATCAACAAATTTTGTTGAAAATAAGAAAAAGTTTTGGAGTGAGATTAACAAGTTAAGGAAGCCTAGAGAACAAATGGATTTGTCAGTTAAAAATAGGAGAGGAGAGTCACCGTGGTTGTTTAATATATTTATAGATGGGGTTGTAAGAGAAGTAAATGCGAGGGTCTTGGCAAGAGGCGTGGAGTTAAAAGATAAAGAATCACACATAAAGTGGGAGTTGTCACAGTTGCTCTTTGCTGATGACACTGTGCTCTTGGGAGATTCTGAAGAGAAGTTGCAGAGATTGGTGGATGAATTTGGTAGGGTATGCAAAAGAAGAAAATTAAAAGTGAATACAGGAAAGAGTAAGGTTATGAGGATAACAAAAAGATTAGGTGATGAAAGATTGGATATCAGATTGGAGGGAGAGGGTATGGAGGAGGTGAATGTATTCAGATATTTGGGAGTGGACGTGTCAGCAGATGGGTCTACGAAAGATGAGGTGAATCATAGAATTGATGAGGGGAAAAGGGTGAGTGGTGCACTTAGGAGTCTGTGGAGACAAAGAACTTTGTCCTTGGAGGCAAAGAGGGGAATGTATGAGAGTATAGTTTTACCAACACTCTTATATGGGTGTGAAGCATGGGTGATGAATGTTGCAGCGAGGAGAAGGCTGGAGGCAGTGGAGATGTCATGTCTGAGGGCAATGTGTGGTGTGAATATAATGCAGAGAATTCGTAGTTTGGAAGTTAGGAGGAGGTGCGGGATTACCAAAACTGTTGTCCAGAGGGCTGAGGAAGGGTTGTTGAGGTGGTTCGGGCATGTAGAGAGAATGGAGCGAAACAGAATGACTTCAAGAGTATATCAGTCTGTAGTGGAAGGAAGGCGGGGTAGGGGTCGGCCTAGGAAAGGTTGGAGGGAGGGGGTAAAGGAGGTTTTGTGTACGAGGGGCTTGGACTTCCAGCAGGCATGCGTGAGTGTGTTTGATAGGAGTGAATGGAGACAAATGGTTTTTAATACTTGACGTGCTGTTGGAGTGTGAGCAAAGTAACATTTTTGAAGGGGTTCAGGGAAACCGGCAGGCCAGACTTGAGTCCTGGAGATGGGAAGTACAGTGCCTGCACTCTGAAGGAGGGGTGTTAATGTTGCAGTTTAAAAACTGTAGTGTAAAGCACCCTTCTGGCAAGACAGTGATGGAGTGAATGATGGTGAAAGTTTTTCTTTTATGGGCCACCCTGCCTTGATGGGAATCGGCCAGTGTGATAATAAAAAAAAAAGTTTATTAAGTATACCAGGAAAAGTGTAAATATGTTGGGATTATTATTGAGAGAATTAGAGGTAAGACAGAGAGTAGGATTGCAGATGAGCAAGGAGGCTTTAGAGTGGGTAGGGGATGTGTAGATCAAGTGTTTACATTGAAGCATATATGTGAACAGTATTTAGATAGAGGTAGGGAAGTTTTCATTGCATTTATGGATTTAGAAAAGGCATATGATAGTGGATAGGGGAGCAATGTGGCAGATGTTGCAAGTGTATGGAATAGGTGGTAAGTTACTAAATGCTGTAAAGAGTTTTTATGAGGATAGTAGGGCAGGTTAGGGTGTGTAGGAGAGAGGGAGATTACTTCCTGGTAAAAGTAGGTCTTAGACAGGGATGTGTAATGTCACCATGGTTGTTTAATATATTTGTAGATGGGGTTGTGAAAGAAGTAAATGCTAGGGTGTTGGGGAGAGGGGTGGGATTAAATTATGGGGAATAATGTACAAAATGGGAATTGACACAGTTACTTTTTGTTGATGATACTGTACTTATGGGAGATTCTAAAGAAAAGTTGCAAAGGTTAGTAGACGACTTTTGGAGGGTGTAGAAAGTTAAAAGTGAACATAGAAAAGAGTAAGGTGATGAGGGTATCAAATAATTTAGATAAAGATAAATTGGATATCACATTGGAGACTGGGAGTATGGAAGAAGTGAATGTTTTCAGATATTTGGGAGTTGACATGTCAGCGGATGGGTTTATGAAGGATGAGGTTAACCACAGAATTGATGATGGAAAAAAGGTGAGTGGTGCATTGAGGTATATGTGGAGACAAAAAAACATTATCTATGGAGGCAAAGAAGGTAATGTATGAAAATATAGTGGTACCAGCACTCTTATATGGGTGTGAAGCTTGGGTTGTAAATGCTGCAGCGAGGAGGCAGTTGGAGGCAGTGGAGATATCCTGTCTAAAGGAAATGTGTGCTGTAAATATTATGCAGAGAATTCGGAGTGTGGAAATTAGGAGAAGGTGTGGAGTTAATAAAAGTATTAGTCAGAGGGCTGAAGAGGGGTTGTTGAGGTGGTTTGGTCATTTAGAGAGAATGGATCAAAGTAGAATGGCATGGAGAGTGTATAAATCTGTAGGGGAAGGAAAGTGGGGTAGGGGTCATCCTCGAAAAGGTTGGAGGGAAGGGGTAAAGGAGGTTTTGTGGGCGAGGGGCTTGGACTTGCAGCAAACGTGCGTTAGCATGTTAGAAAGGAGTGAATGGAGACGAATGTTTTTTGGGACCTGACGTGCTGTTGGAGTGTGAGCAGGGTAATATTTATTGAAGGACTTCAGGGAAACCGGTTATTTTTATATAGCTGAACTTGAGTACTGGAAATGAGAAGTACAATGCCTGCACTTTAAAGGAGAGGTTTGGGATATTGGCAGTTTGGAGGAGTATTATATATCTTTATATATGCTTCTAAATTGTTGTATCTGGGCACCTCTGCAAAGACAGTGATTATGTATGAGTGAGGTGAAAGTGTTGAATGATGATGAAAGTATTTTCATTTTGGGGATTTTCTTTTTGGGTCACTCTGCCTCAGTGGGAGACGGCCAACTTGTTGAAAAAAGAAAAAGCAATAATAGACCCTAAAATACTATCTTTCAGATAATGTGTTTTTCTTATTGTTTATAATTGTTACCATTATACATATCAGACAAATTAAAAAACCTAAGTTCTTAGTTTTTTAATGGATTTGTAATTGTTGTAAATTTTCTAGCCAAATTGTGTAAAATTCTTTAGTTGCTTTATAGAAATTGTTAGTTATAATAGTGTGGAAAGTTAGGAAATAGTGTGGTAAGTTTTTTGTGTGCTTTTCATTAACATCTGAGTTGCACCTTAACCATTGCTATAGCCAGTACATGAGCAAGAGCAGCAGCTACTGCAGCCCAGCTGATCAACTTAATTATTTAATTGACAGTTCTTAACCAATCTCTACCAAAAAACATGAATTCTGTTTTTTTTTTTTTTTCATCAAACCGGCCATATCCCACCGAGGCAGGGTGGCCCAAAAAGAAAAACAAAAGTTTCTCTTTTTTAAATTTAGTAATTTATACAGGAGAAGGGGTTACTAACCCCTTGCTCCCGGCATTTTAGCCGCCTCTTACAACATGCATGGCTTACGGAGGAAGAATTCTGTTCCCCTTTCCCATGGAGGTAAGAGGAAATAAACAAGAACAAAAACTAGAAAGAAAATAGAAGAAAACCCAGAGGGGTGTGTATGTATATGCTTGTACATGTATGTGTAGTGTGACCTAAGTGTAAGTAGAAGTAGCAAGATGTACCTGAAACCTTGCATGTTTATGAGACAGAATAAAAAGACACTAGCAATCCTTCCATCATGTAAAACAATTACAGGCTTCCATTTTACACTCACTAGGCAGGAAGGTAGTCTCCCCCCTGGGTGGTTGCTGTCCATCAACCTACTACCTATATGACCTCTATACACATGCATAAAAAAAAAAGATGGAGTACACAAAATATGAATGCATTTGGTGCATTCATATTTTTCTGTCTCATAAACATGCTGGATAACAGGTATATCTTGCTACTTCTACTTACACTTTTGTCACACTACACAAGTATGCACATCATATATATACATACACACAACTAGGTTTTTTCTTCTTTTTCTTAATACAGTGGACCCCCGGTATTCGATGGCATCGGTATTCGATAAATCCGGTATTCGATACATTTTATCACAAAAATTTTTCCTCGGTATTCGATTGAAAACCCGGTATTCGATACGAGACGTGTCCACGTGTGGCCTTAACTGCCCCTTGTGTGCCAGTGTTTACAAGCCAGCCAGTGTGCGCGCATCTAAGGATACATTCGGTACATTCCATATTATCCATATTATCACTGTGTTTGGTGCTTGTTTCTGCAAAATAAGTCACCATGGGCCCCAAGAAAGCTTCTAGTGCCAACCCTTCAAGAAAAAAGTCGCTAATGACTTATGAAATGAAGAAAGAGATAATTGCAAAGTACGAAAGTGGAGTGCATGTGTCAGAGCTGGTTAGGTTGTATAATAAACCCCAATCAACCATCTCTACTATAGTGACCAGGAAAACGGCAATCAAGGAAGCTGTTCTTGCAAAAGGTGCAACTGTGATTACGAAACAGCGACCGCAAGTGTTAGAAAATGCTGAGATATTGTTATTGGTGTGGATAAATGAAAAACAAATAGCAGGAGATAGCATCTCTCAAGCGATCATTTGTAAAAAGGCTAGGCAGTTGCATGACGATTTTGTAAAGAAATTGCCTGCAAATAGTGGTGATGTGAGTGAATTTAAGGCCAGCAAAGGTTGGTTTGAAAGATTTAAGAATCGTAGTGGCATACATAGTGTGATTAGGCATGGTGAGGCTGCCAGTTCAGACCAAAAAGCAGCTGAAAAATATGTGAAGGAATTCAAGGATTACATAGACAGTGAAGACTTGAAACCTGAACAAGTGTTTAATTGCGACGAAACAGGCCTGTTTTGGAAGAAAATGCCAAGCAGGACCTACATTACTCAGGAGGAAAAGGCACTCCCAGGACATAAGCCTATGAAAGACAGGCTTACTCTGTTGATGTGTGCCAATGCTAGTGGTGATTGCAAAGTGAAGCCTTTATTGGTGTATCACTCTGAAACTCCCAGAGTGTTCAGGAAAAACAATGTCCTCAAGGCTAATTTGTGTGTGCTGTGGAGGGCAAACAGTAAGGCATGGGTCACTAGGGACTTTTTCTATGACTGGTTACACCATGCATTTGCCCCCACTGTGAAAAATTACCTAACTGAAAAGAAATTAGACCTTAAGTGCCTCCTGGTATTAGACAATGCCCCTGGTCATCCTACAGACTTGTCAGAGAGACTTTCTGGGGACATGAGCTTCATTAAGGTCAAGTTTTTGCCTCCTAATACCACTCCTCTCCTGCAGCCCATGGACCAGCAGGTCATTTCCAACTTCAAGAAACTGTACACAAAAGCTATGTTTCAAAAGTGCTTTATAGTGACCACAGAAACTCAACTGACTCTAAAAGAGTTTTGGAAGGATCACTTTAATATCCTCAATTGTATAAACCTGATAGGTACGGCTTGGGAGGGAGTGACTAAGAGGACCTTGAACTCTGCTTGGAAAAAACTGTGGCCAGAATGTGTAGACAAAAGGGATTGTGAAGGATTTGAGTCTAACCCTGAGAATCCTATGCCAGTTGAGGAATCCATTGTGGCATTGGGGAAGTCCTTGGGGTTGGAGGTTAGTGGGGAGGATGTGGAAGAGTTGGTGAAGGAGGACAGTGAAAAACTAACCACTGATGAGCTGATAGATCATCTTGAACAGCAAGAGGGCAGACCTGAGGAAACTGCTTCGGAGGAGGGGATAGAGAAATTGAAGAAGTTGCCTACTTCAAAGATTAAGGAAATGTGTGCAATGTGGCTTGAAGTGCAAACCTTTTTTGATGACAATCACCCTAACACAGCTATTGCAAGCCATGCTGGTGACTATTACACTAACAATGTTGTGAAACACTTTAGGGATGTCATAAAGGAACGGGAGGTACAGGCCACTATGGACAGATATGTTGTGTGACAGAAATCCAGTGACTCTAAAACTGGTCCTAGTGGCATTAAAAGAAGAAGGGAAGTAACCCCGAAAAAGGACTTGCTACCTCAAGTCCTAATGGAAGGGGATTCCCCTTCTAAACACTAACACCTCTCCCCTCCTCCCATCCCATCAATCATCACCAGATCTTCATTAAAGGTAAGTGTCAATTATTTTATTATTATTCTATTGCATTAAACTTAATATTCCATGTAGTAAAAATTTTTTTTTCATACTTTTGGGTCTCTTGCACGGATTAATTTGATTTCCATTATTTCTTATGAGGAAAATTGATTCGGTTTTCGATATTATCGGTATTCGATGAGCTCTCAGGAACGGATTAATATCGAATACCAGGGGTCCACTGTACGTAGTTCTTGTTCTTATTTCCCCCCCTCTATTGTCCATGGGGAAGCGAAAAAGAATCTTTCCTCCATAAGCCATACGTGTAGTATGAGGCGACTGAAATGCCGCGAGCAATGGGCTAGTAACCCCTTCTGTACACACTTACTGAAAATGAGAGGAAGGAAAACTTTATAAAACTGGGACGCTTGAATGTGCATGGATGTATTGCGGATGATAAGAAACAGATGATTGCTGATGTTATGAATGAAAAGAAATTGGATGTCCTGGCCCTAAGCGAAACGAAGCTGAAGGGGGTAGGCAAATTTTAGTGGGGAAAATTAGTGGGATTAAGTCACAAGTATCTGAGAGAGTTAGAGCTAAGGAAGGGGTAGCATTAATGTTGAAGGATCAGTTATGGAAGGAGAAGAGGGAATATAAATGTGTAAATTCAAGGATTATGTGGATTAACCCTTTGAGGGTCGACAGCCCCTCTCCGAAACTCGTTCTCAGGGTCGGCCAAATTTAAAAAAAAAAAAAAATTATTTTCTCTTATGAAAAGATAGAGAATCTTTTCCCGATCATAACAACACCAAAAGTTTGAAATTTGATAGAAAACTTACGGAATTATGCTCTCGCAAAGTTAGCGGTCTCGGCGATGTTTACGGATCGGCGATTTTGCCCACTTTGAGCCCCATTTTCGGCCAATTTCACTGTACTAGTCGACAAAAAACATGAATATTTCGCTAGAACTCCATTTTTTCTATCGAATGGGTGCAAGAAACCACCCATTTATAAATTCAACTATCCAGTACAGTGGTCAGAATTTAGCAATTTTGCCAATTTCACACAAATTTCAAAAGATGCCAATTTCGGAATAGGGTCCAGAATAAACAAGAAAGACATTCCTGGCACTAAAATGACATTTCCTCTAGTCATTAGTCACGTCTCAAGGCCCCTCTTATATTCTTTTGCTTTCCACTTTGAATTTTTATTCTCACAAAAAATATAAGATTTACTGTTATGCAGACTACTGCATTAGTGTAAAAAATGGTATAAATATTATTGGTGCACTTGTGAAAGAATATTAGACTCACCAGTTGACGTGTATTGCACGCTTGGCACGATTTGTTTACTTTTGAAGTTTGGTAAAAATCGAACATTTCTGCTACTTTGAGCTCAATTTCAAGGCACCTTTCATTGTAAAACCAGTCAAAATCATCTCAATTTCAGTAATATGTCTTCCATTCTATAAAATGAGACCAAGAAAACTAGAATACAACAATAAATACTATACGAAAATACACTGCAAAGTCGCTGATTTATTAAAAAAAAATGGAAAAAGTTTTTTTTTTCTCATTATGCACCGTGTGCTGCAGGATTTTTTTTAGACTGTGCACACTGACCACATAGACCCATTCTTTCATATGAAGGCCTACCAGCTTTCTCCCACTAGATTTGAGGTCGCTAGAATTTATGAGTACTAGTACGTCAAAAACCCCTACGCGTAAGACGTACTAGTACGACGAAAACCCTCAAAGGGTTAAAATAAGGGTCAGATGTGGAAAGTGGGTCATAATAAGCGTGTATGCACCAGGAGAAGAGAGGAGTGTAGAGGAGAGAGAGAGATTTTGGGAGATGTTAAGCGAATGCATAGGAACCTTCGAACCAAGTGAGAGAGTAATTGTGGTAGGGGACCTAAATGCCAAAGTAGGAGAAACATTTAGAGAGGGTGTGGTAGGTAAGTTTAGGGTGCCAGGTGTACATGATAATGGCCTTTGATTGAACTTTGTATAGAAAGGGGTTTAGTTATAGGTAATACGTATTTCAAGAAAAAGAGGATAAATAAGTATACAAGATTTGATGTAGGGCGAAATGACAGTAGTCTGTTGGACTATGTATTGGTATATAAAAGACTGTTTAGTAGACTGCAGGATGCACATGTTTTTAGAGGGGGCCACAGATATATCAGATCACTTTTTAGTTGTAGCTACAGTGAGAGTAAAAGGTAGATGGGACACAAGGAAAATAGAAGCAGCAAGTAAGAGAGAGCTGAAGGTGTATAAACTAAAAGAGGAGGCAGTTAGGGTAAGATATAAACAACTAATGGAGGATAGATGGGCTAGTGAGAATACAGGTAATGGGATTGAAGATGTATGGGGTAGGTTTAAGAATGTAGTGTTAGAGTGTTCAGCAGAAGTTTGTGGTTACAGGAAAGTGGGTGCGGGAGGGAAGAAGAGCGATTGGTACAATGATGATGTAAAGAGAGTAGTAAGGGAGAAAAAGTTAGCATATGAGAGATTTTTACAAAGTAGAAGTGATGCAAGGAGGGAAGAGTATATGGAGAGAAAAAGAGAGGTTAAGAGAGTGGTGAAGCAATGTAAAAAGAGAACAAATGAGAGAGTGGGTGAGATGTTATCAACAAATTTTATTGAAAATAAGAAAAAGTTTTGGAGTGTGATTAATACGTTGAGGAAGCCTAGGGAACAAATGGATTTGACAGTTAAAAATAGGAGAGGAGAGTTATTAAATGGAGAGTTAGAGGTATCAAGAAGATGGAGCGAATATTTTAAGGAATTGTTAAATGTTGATGAAGATAGGGAAGCTGTGATTTCGTGTATAGGGCAAGGAGGAATAACATCTTGTAGGAGTGAGGAAGAGCCAGTTATGAGTGTGGGGGAAGTTCATGAGGCACTGGGAAGAATGAAAGGGGGTAAGGCAGCTGGGATTGATGGGATAAAGATAGAAATGTTGAAAGCAGGAGGGGATATAGTTTTGGAGTGGTTGGTGCCATTATTTAATAAATGTATGGAAGAAGGTAAAGTAACTAGGGATTGGCAGAGAGCATGCATTGTTCCTTTGTATAAAAGCAAAGGGGATAAAAGAGAGTGCAAAAATTATAGGGGAATAAGTCTGTTGAGTATACCTGGTAAAGTGTATAGTAGAGTTGCTATTGAAAGAATTAAGAGTAAGACAGAGATTAGGATAGCAGATGAACAAGAAGGCTTTAGGAAAGGTAGGGGGTGTGTAGACCAAGTGTTTACAGTGAAACATATAGGTGAACAGTTTTTAGATAAGGGTAAAGAGGTTTTTGTGGCATTTATGTATTTGGAAAAGACATATGACAAGGTGGATAGGGGGGCAATGTGGCAGATGTTGCAGGTGTGTGGTATAGGAGGTAGGCTACTGAAAGCAGTGAAGAGTTTTTACGAGGATAGTGAGGCTCAGGAGAGAGGAGAGAGAGATGATTTCCCACTAAAAGTAGGCCTTAGACAAGGATGTGTGATCGACTGAGTCTCCGAAAATTTTCGGCAAGGATTGCCCGTGGCTGTTCAATATATTTATAGATGGGGTTGTAAGAGAAGTGAATGCTCGGGTGTTAGCAAGAGGTGTGGAGTTAAAAGATAAAGAATCAAACACCAAGTGGGAGTTGTCACAGTTGCTCTTTGCTGATGACACTGTGCTTTTGGGAGATTCTGAAGAGAAATTGCAGAGGTTGATATCAGACTGAGGGAGAGAGTATGGAGGAGGTGAATGTATTCAGATATTTAGGAGTGGACTTGTCAGCAGATGGATCTATGAAGAATGAGGTGAATCATAGAATTGATGAGGGAAAAAGGGTGAGTGGTGCACTTAGGAGTCTGTGGAGACAAAGAACTTTGTCTGTGGAAGCAAAGAGGGGACTGTATGAGAGTATAGTTATACCAATACTCATATATGGTTGTGAGGCATGGGCGATGAATGTTGCAGCGAGGAGAAGGCTGGAGGCAGTGGAGATGTCGTGTCTGAGGGCAATGTGTGGTGTGAATATAATGCAGAGAATTCATAGTTTGGGAATTAGGAGGTGCGAGATTACCAAAACTACTATCCAGAGGGCTGAGGAGGGGTTGTTGAGGTGGTTCGGACATGTAGAGAGACTGGAACAAAACAGAATGACTTCCAGAGTGTATATATCTATAGTGGAGGGAAGGCAGGGTAGGGGTCGACCTAGGAAAGGTTGGAGGGAGGGGGTAAAGGAGGTTTTGTGTGAGAGGGGCTTGGACTTCCAGCAACCATGCGTGAGCATATTTGATAGGAGTGAATGGAGGCAAATGGTTTTTAATACTTGACGTGCTGTTGGAGTGTGAACAAAGTAATATTTATGAAGGGATTCAGGGAAACTGGCAGGCCGGACTTGAGTCCTGGAGATGGGAAGTACAGTGTCTGCACTCTGAAGGAGGGGTGTTAATGTTGCAGTTTCATAACTGCAGTGTAAAGCACTCCTCTGGCAAGAGTGATGGAGTGAATGATGAGGAAAGTTTTTCTTTTTCGGGCCACCCTGCCTTGGTGGAAATCGGCTGATGTGTTAATAAAAAAATAATGAAAAAACGCTGAAAAAAAAAGTAATTTAGCATTTAAAAAAAAAATTAAATATCAAATCTACAGCTCCTGACCAATCTCAACAGAACAAACATCAGTTCTCTATACATGCATAAAATGAACATACATAAAGTATGAATACATTTGGTAAAAGAAATTTAAATTTTTTTAACAAAAAAAAAAAACTTGAAATTTATCTAAATATTAGATTTTCAATTACCATAAATCCAGATCAGTGTTAAGTAAGTAAGTTTATTCAGGTATTCACAAATACAGTTACATAGATTATCATACATAGCAGCATATGTGTAGAGACCCTAGGATAACCCAAAAAAGTCAGAGTGACTTATTCCATTGGGGTCCTTAAAAATTTGTTCTAAAGTGCTAGTATCATAAGTGAAGATCATCATATGTCAGGGCCCTACGTTTTATACTATATTACTCCATATTAGTCATATTACCATAAAAAAATTTGTTTATCTTGTTTTTGTGTGTTTTATAGCATTGGATGTAATGGAAACGCAAGGAGAAACAGGACCAGTACAACCAAAGCACCTTCGTGAAGCTATTCGCCGGATACGTCGCCATCCAGGCCAGCACATACCAACAATGAAACAACATCGAGCACTATTTCTGATATAGCCTTGGTAAAGGAGATACTTAGTCACTTGGGCTGCAGATGTGTTTTTGCAAAGTTAAAAATTGCAAGAAGTATCCTAGCTTGAATTAATTTATTGGGAAAAGGCTTGAATAAGAATGCTTCTAAAAAAAACTAATTCTTGTATCTTTATTTTGCTTAGTTTTCCCTTACAGTACTGTACAGTACATTAAAAAATGTTGCACAATTGATATTAGTTAAATCAAAAAGTTCACTTTTGAACTGATACTCGGATATGTATGATTGTGAAATACTGTTCCCTTAATTTGCAGTGCTGTAGTAAGGAAATGACCTGTGTATTATAGTACTGTACTGTATTTTAGCCAAAAGGTGTTTTCTCTCTACACTCTGATTTTTCTCTTATTAAAGATTAATCTGTACTTGAATTTCTAAGCCAGAAAATTTTGAGGGGTTGAAATTGGAAAAATGTATTTTTTTCAGCAGTATGTTTTCCATATTAAAAATATGAATTTTCATTCTTAATTTGGAAAATGAATGTGTTAGCATGCAGTGCCCAGAAACGGTACTCTATCAGCACATGTTTCTTCTCTGGGGTATAATTTTATTCAGTAAAACCAATGTTAGAAGAATTCTTTCTCTGTAAACCATGCATGTCATTAAGAGGCAACTAAAATGCCGAGAGCAAGGGGCTAGTGACCCCTTTGCCTGTATAAATTACTGAATGTAAAAAGAAGTGTCTCTTCTTTTTCAGGTCACCCTACCTCAGTGGGAGATCGCCAGTGTGATAAAAAAAAAAGTTCTAAGTATAATGCAGATTACTATGATACATTTCAAAGAGGATCCAGATATGGGTCTACTATTTTTATACACTTAGTTTCAATGTCATGGCTATCTGGAATACAGTGACACCAGAATTTTCTGCTGTCATGATAACCATTTTGTTACCAAGGAGCATTACCATTAGTCATATTTAAGCAAATAAATCTTTCTGAGCACTTTATGCTGTTCCTTCTAAATGAAAATTTACACCAGCCATAGAATGTTCCATAAATAACATCTGTTAACACTGTGGGGAAAATTGGAAACCTGTATTATTTATCTTCCACAAAGTTATATGTTGTCAAAGCCAATTCAGTATTAATCTCACTTCAAGCTTTAAACATTTACCATAAAAAAATATTTTCCCTACATACGTATTTGTAATTCTTACAGTAAGCAAGTTGTTTCTTTTTCCAAAGAACATTACACTCTTTGTGCCTTCGGATAGCCAAGATTGAATTGTGCATCTGGTAATATAATAGCATAAACATTGCAAAACAGTGGCAGAATAGACACCATAAAGACATTTTCCTTGGAGATAAAGGTTTTTCAAGTCTATAGTGAATACATGGGAAACGTAGGTATATACATCCTCTCCTCACTTAGCGACGTACTCGTTTACTGATGCCTCGGACTTATGACGGGCTATCTGACCAGTATTCATACTTAAATAATGTATATTAGAGCTGATTTCCTCTATTCTGTTTATTTCAATACAGTAGGGCCCCACTTATATGGCAGGTTAGGTTCCAGGCTACCGCCGTTAAGTGGAAATCGCCGTAAAGTGGAACACCCTTTTTTTCCCCTTATAAATGCATACAAATACTAGATAACAAGTTTACACTAACAAATATTAAGTTAGCAATAGAACTAGGCATCGAACAACAATAAAAAAGTACAATACACACATAGTGCACTCATTACTTACCTTAAAATATTTATAGTCTTAATTTAGGGTGAGACAAGTAGTATTTATAGTAAGAAATCAAGTGTGGTATGTATGGTAGTCAGCCGGGCTACCATACCAGGCCACCTCACCTACACATAATATTCTATTACATTTAAGCATCCCAGAGTGATAAAATGCATATACAGTTTACTCATTACTTTTTTTTTTTTTTTTTTCAACAAGTCGGTCGTCTCCCACCGAGGCAGGGTGACCCAAAAAAAGAAAGAAAATCCCCATAAAGAAAATACTTTCATCATTATTCAACACTTTCACCACACTCACACATTATCACTGCTTTTGCAGAGGTGCCCAGAATACAGCAGTTTAGAAGCATATACGTATAAAGATACACAACATATCCCTCCAAACTGCCAATATTGGCTCATTACTTACCTTAAAATATTTGTAGTCTTAATCTAGGGTGAGATGAGTAGTATTTATTGTAAGAAATCAAGTGTGGTATGTATGGTAGTCAGCCGGGCTACCATACCAGGCCACCCCACCCACACATACTATTCTATGATATGTAAGTATCCCAGAGCGATAAAATGCATATAGAGTTCACTCATTACTTACCTTAAAATATTTGTAGTCTTAATGTAGGGTCAGGGGTGAGTAATCAAGATAAAACGAATAAATTAGAGAGAGAACAGGCGCAGAGTTATGTAAACAAACCAGACGAAAGTATGTTTTGTAAACAAACAAAGTGTACACGTCTGGTTTGTGTACAAGTTGTCTCTACATTGATATGGTAGAATAAATAAAGAAGAACACTCCCATTCTCATGTAACACCAGTTTTAGAAGAAATGACACTCTGAGTGAAGGCAATGGAAATAAGTCACTCTGGCTTTTTTGGGTTATCCTAGGTTCTCTACACATATGCTGTTATGTATGATAATCTATGTAACTGTATGTGTGTATACCTGAATAAACTTACTTACATATGAAAGGAATAATTTTCTACAGTTACCCCAGTAACACATTTTGTCTTATGTTAGACTAGAGAAAATGTTATTCTTGCCATCACTTGTACAAGTTATCTGGCTACCACATCTCATATTTATGTTTATTTATTCTATTGTGGGGTGTATTTATCATCTTTATATGTTATGTATCATGTTTATTATATAATTTTGAAAAAAAGTCATGGATGGATTAATGAAAATGTGTATATTAACATAATGTACGACATTTAACCCTTTGAGGGTTTCGGACGTACTAGTACAGCTTACGACCCAGGGTTTTTGACGTACTAGTACGCCTAAATTCTAGCGCCCTCAAATCTAGTGGGAGAAAGCTGGTAGGCCTCCATATGAAAGAATGGGTCTATGTGGTCAGTGTGCACGGTATAAAAAAAATCCTGCAGCACACAGTGCATAATGAGAAAAAAAAACTGACCGTTTTTTGGAATAAAACAGCGACTTTGCACTGTATTTTCGTATGGTATTTATTGGCAGTTTGGAGGGATATGTTGTGTATCTTTATACGTATATGCTTCTAAGCTGTTGTATTCTGAGCACCTCTGCAAAAGCAGTGATAATGTGTGAGTGTGGTGAAAGTGTTGAATGATGATGAAAGTATTTTCTTTTTGGGGATTTTCTTTCTTTTTTGGGTCACCCTGCCTCGGTGGGAGACGACCGACTTGTTGAAAAAAAAAAAAAATTTATTGTTGTATTCTCGTTTTCTTGGTCTCATTTTATAGAATGGAAGGCATATCATGAGATGATTTTGACTGGTTTTACAATGAAAAGTACCTTGAAATTGAGCTCAAAGTAGCAGAAATGTTTGATTTTTACCAAAGTTCAAAAGTAAACAAATCATGCCAAGCGTCCAATACACTTCAACTGGTGAGTCTAATATTCTTTTGCAAGTGCGCCAATATGATTCATACCATTTTTTACACTAATGCAGTAGTCTGCATAACAGTAAATCTTCTATTTTTTGTGAGAATAAAAATTCAAAGTGGAAAGCAAAAGAATGTAAGAGGGGCCTTGAGACGTGACTAATGAACAGATGAAATGTCATTTTAGTGCCAGGAATGTATTTCTTGTTTGTTCTGGACCCTATTCGGAAATTGGCATCTTTTGAAATTTGTGTGAAATTGGCAAAATTGCTAAATTCTGACCACTGTACTGGATAGTTGAAATTGGTAAATGGGTGGTTTCTTGCACTCATTCAATAGAAAAAATGTAGTTCTAGCGAAATATTCATGTTTTTTGTTGACTAGTACAGAGGAACTGGCCGAAAATGGGGCTCAAAGTGGGCAAAATTGCCGATCCGTAAACATCACCGAGACCGCTAACTTCACGAGAGCATAATTCCGTAAGTTTTCCATCAAATTTCATATTTTTGGTGTCATTATGATCAGGAAAAAATTCTCTATCTTTTCATAAGAAAAAAATATTTTTTTTTTTAAATTTGGCCGACCCTGAGAACGAGTCTCGGAGAGGGCCTGTCGACCCTCGAAGGGTTAATGAGACTCGGTGATTATTATTATTATCATTTCTAATATGGCGTCGTTTGTGCAAGTCGTCTGGCTTCCCGCATCTCATATTTACATGTATGTTTATTTATTCTACTGTGGGGTGTATTTATCATCTTTATATGTTATGCATCGTGTTTATTATATAATTTTGAAAAAAATATCATAGATGGATTAATGAAAATGTGTATATTAACATAATATACGACATTTAAATGAGACTCGGTGATTATTATCATTACTTGTATGAAGTCTCGAGACATAAGACACACTTACTGATATTAATGTGTACCTGCATGCCAGCACAGTATGTAAGTTTATTTAGGTACAGGTATACATAAGTATAATTATCAGAGTATACATAAATATGAAATAACTTTTAAAAAACACTTGAAATTTTGGAGTTTCCAGACATAATGGAGAGATTTAGTGCTTACGGATCTCACAGAGAATGTAAACAAACCGGGTGGGGCACGGTGACCGTATTAGAAAGTCAGGTGGGGGGAGCTGTATAGCGAGTTTTGGTCATAATTTGAAATGGCCGTAAAGCAAAACGCCGTAAAGCGGGGCCCTACTGTATACAGTACATTACTCTATAAACATTTAAAAATATACCTAAAATGTTATAAATGGTGCGAAGGTAACATTAAAACAATATCAAAGATGGTTGACACAAACTCACTACCATTATAGTATGTACCTCACTTAGCAACAAATTAATTTAACAACGTGGTCTCAAGAACAGAACTCCATCATTAAGTGAGGAGAGGCTGTATAGACAGATTGAGGACTGTAGGAGAGTTTAAGGTGACCAGAGTATGTGATGAACTGCCAAGGTCCAGTCAAGGAGTTTGCCAAGGAAGGGGAATTTGGGAAGTTGCAAATTCCTGGTCACTGTATTTGTATGGTGGTGTCCATGATGAAGATTAAAAGTTGAAACTACAGTCTCTCTTCACTTAACGATGTACTCATTTACCAATGCCTCAGACTTATGATGGGCTCTCTGACCAGTATTCACACCTAAATAATGTATATTAGAGCTGATTTCTTGTATTCTGTTTATTTCAGTATACAGTACACTATTATATAAACATTTAAAAATATACCAGAAATGTTATAAATGGTGTAAAGGTGACATTAAAACAATGTCAAAGATGCTCGACACAAACTCATTACCATTATAGTATGCTCCTCACTTAGTGACGAATTCATTTAACGATGCTGTCTTAATAACGGAACTTTGTCGTTAAGTGAGGAGAGACTGTAATAGGAGCAAGAGGTTAGCTCTAGTTTGAACAGCTGGAAACTCCAACAACCATTGGAAGGACATACCACAGATTAGCTTCATGGTACACCACGAACCCCTTCACACAGTTCCAAGAAAGTTTCTAGCAGTCTTGACTCATGAAAAAGGATTTTGTGAATAAACTCTGGAACAGGAACACAGCTGAAAATCATCGCAGTATTTTCAGCACTGCCTGTTCTAAGGATTAATTGTAAAATTACTGCTCTATATTCTGTAGCCATTGAAAGGGCAGTGAGACCAGCAGTCATTAGTTTCAATTTTAACCTTCATTGCAGACACAATCATACAAATACACAGATAAAGGAATTTTCAGCTTGCTAAATCCCTCTTCCTTGACAAACTCCTTGACCTTTACAGTTTTTCACATGCTCAGGTTACCCACACCTCTCCTTATGTCCATGCTCTTCCTATATATACCTCCACATAAACCATAAACTTTTTATAGACTGGCAAAAGCTTAAGTCTCCAAGGAAAAGTGTCTCAATACAGTGTCTGTTCTGTTTTGGAATATTTCTTCTGCAATTTGTCAGTATTTATACCTCTTATGCCCAGCATGAACATTATTGCAGTACAGGTACAACAAAATTACAGTATTTTTAAATTTGAAGTGCTTGCACACTTATATAATAAGCAACAGCTGTGGAACTGCTCTTCTAAACACTTGTTTAGAATTTCTGTGAAGTTGCTAATTTTTATCTATAGTGTTTACCAATATTTTCAGGAAGAAATGTAAGAGAATTTTTAATAAACTTTTATTATAATGATACCCTTAATTTTGCTTCCTCCTACCATGATATTCACTGTGATAATTACTGTTTGTGATGGTTGCACAGCACGTATTTATACAAGGAATGATTTTTGGTTAGCCTACTGGCCTCAGTTAGTTACTGTAATTAGTTTTGCCAGGAAATCCCTTTCCAGTAGAATTATAAGTACTTGGCTTGTCGAGGGAGGCATCTTGATGCCAGTAAGGGGCTCTTGATCCATGGAAATTAATTTATTCATCCTGAATGTCTCCGAGTTAGCCAGGTTATATAACAAACCCCATTCAACCATCACTACTATCTTGGCCAACAAAAAGGCAATCAAGGAAGCTGCTGTTGCAAAAGGTGCAAGTATGCTTACAAAACAGAGATCACAAATACTCAAAGATGTGGAGAGATTGTTGTTGGTGTGGATCAATGAGAAACAATTATCAGGGGATAGGGTTTCTCAGTCAATAATATGTGAAAAGGCAAGGCAGTTGCATGATGATCTAATTAAGAAAATGCCTGAAACTAGTGCTGATGTTAGTGAATTTAATGCCAGCAAAGGTTGGTCTGAGAGATTTAAGAAGCGTAGTGGCATACACAGTGTGATAAGGCATGGTGAGGCTGCCAGTTCTGACAAAAAAGCGGCTGAACAATATGTGCTGGACTTTAAGGGGTACATAGAGGCTGAAAAATTAAAACCTCAACAAGTGTTCAATTGTGACGAAACAGGCCTGTTTCGGAAGAAAATGCCACACAGGACCTACATTACTCAGGAGGAAAAGGCACTCCCAGGACACAAGCCTATGAAAAACAGGCTAACTCTCATGTTTTGTAGTAATGCTAGTGGGGATTGCAAAGTGAAGTCTTTACTGGTGTATCACTCTGAAACTCCCAGGGTGTTCAAGAAAAACAGTGTTGTCAAGCCTAATTTATGTGATGTGGAGGGCAAACAGTAAGGCATGGGTCACTAGGGACATTTTCCACAATTGGTTCTATCAAGCGTTTGGCCCCAGTGTGAAAAAATACCTCCTGGAAACTGGAAAATAAATTGGATCTCAAGTGCCTCCTGGTATTAGACAATGCTCCTGCTCATCCTCCAGACTTGCAAGAGCGAATTGTGGGGGAGTTTAGTTTCATAAAAGTCAAGTTTTTACCTCCTAACACCACTCCTCTCCTCCAGCCCATAGACTAGCAGGTCATTTCAAATTTCAAAAAACTGTACACCAAAGCAGTGTTTCAGAAGGGCTTTGAAGTGACCTTAGATACTGAATTTACCTTAAGAGAGCTCTGGAAACATCACTTCAGTATCCTCACTTGCATAAATAAATCTTATAGGTAGGCTTGGGAGGAAGTGACTTGCAGGGCTTGCATAGGGAGAGATAGACATGAGGGATATCAAAGAGTGTTCTGTGTTGTATTGTAGTTGTGTGTTCTGTTGCAGCTGTCAAGGCAAAGTTTAAGAGGAGGGTATATATTAGAGTGCAGTGACCTATGTATGTAGTAGGCACAATAAAAAGTGTGGGTGTTTTGTATACAGCCTCTCCTCACTTAGCGACGTACTCGTTTACCAATGACTCGGACTTACAACTGGCTCTCTGACCAGCATGCATACCTAAATAATGTATATTAGAGCTGATTTCCTTTATTCTCTTTATTACAATATACAGTACACTACTGTATAAACATTTAAAAATATACTAAAAATGTTATAAATGGTGCAAGGGTGACATTAATTAAAATAATATCAAAGATGATTGACATAAACCCACTACCATTATAGTATGCTCCTCGTTTAGCGACGAATTCATTTATTGATGAGGTATTAGGAACAAAACTCTGTCGTTAAGTGAGGAGAGGCTGTATTCAGTAAGTTAATACTCTTGAATAGTGGCGGAGTATGCTGTCTCGAGTTGGAATTTGTTATCACTCGGACTACCGTTTTTTGCTGGGTTATTAAGGGTCTGAGGTGATTTACTGTAGTTGAGCCACATGCACAGACTCCATAGGTGAGGTAGGGGTAAATGAGCGAGTGATACAGAGCAAGGAGAGCTGAGTGCGGTACATAGTACTGTATCTTTGATAGACTGCCTACTGTCTTAGAAACTGTCTTAGAAATTTGCTGTATGTGTGTCTGGAATTTGAGACTGCTGTCAAGGTGGAGTCCTGGAAATTTACCCTGAAGGAGGTTCCTCGATGCTGGTGAGGGGCTCTTGATCTAGGGAATTGTATCTGTGCTCCAGTTCCCTAAATTAAGCCTGAATACCTTCCATCCCCTCCCCCACAGGCGCTGTATAATCCTATGGGTTTGGCGCTTCCCTATTATGATAATAATATAACATAATAACATAAAAATATGTATAGTAATACTATAATAACAAGTGAGCTTCAGAATGCCACCACTAGATGGCACAGTGAAGACCAAAACAATGCTCATCATCACTAGTGCAGTTAGCCTCATAAACACTCCATTTTCTCTTATAATAACACCTCAGAAGGGTAAGCATGGGAAAATGTTTTCAGAGCGGGAGAAGGAATGGCCGCCACTACTTGTCACATAATGACATATTTTATTCATTCTAGAGTATATATCAGGTTTCTATGTTATTTATATTGTTTATTATGTCATATTAGATGAATTGTGATAGATAAATAACCCGTAGACTTGATATTAGCATTATACTGAAGTATTTGTCCTGCCTCCTGAGAACAGGAATTCTGCTGGAACAGATTAATGGCATTTCAATTAATTTAAATGAAGAAAATTGACTCAGCATACGAACAGATCGGGCTACAAGCAATGTTACGGAACGGATTAAACTTGTGGAAAATTTTGTACATTTTCCAAAAATTATAGTGTATAATTTTTAATACTGTAATTTGTGCATTAAAATGATGTTGATTTGATTCTTGGAAAATCTGAGCCTGCACCAGGGGAGAGGGTAGACGCTGAGTTGAAATTTAGAGTGTGAGACCTGGTCGGAAATTTGTACCAGAACCTAGGCGTTTCCAGAGGCCTAATGGGAAACACCGGCCTCAGTTCATAATAGGAAGTATATTGTAAATGTCCCCTGCGTAAAATATGGGACAAGATATTAACGAAACTACCATAATTAGGTGGTGAGAATGGACAAATAGCGTCAAGTAATAAATCCTAACTAGTCATAAGTTTGCCTATGATACTCCAATATAGACACCTTGTATTGTGCCAAAACAAAAGCAATCACATTGCTAAACTCACAAATTATGATGTAGTCACTTAGCCTTAATACCATAATCTGTAAGGATTTAATGTTAAGATTTAATCTAAGTCTGCTCGAAATGCCTAGCCATGCTAGGTGTCCTAGTGGCCCCCTCTGTAATTAGTATTTTATAACATGTAAACCACACAATACCCAAAATCTGTAAACCCCACACTGTAACCCTTATAGAGAATAAACTTGAATTGAATTGAATTGAAAAAAAGTGGGAGAGAGACGCCAGCTTGGAGAGTGTGAAGGCAGGTGATAACAACCCATCGAATTAAATCAAGCTTCATCAAAGACAAATTGTGGTGAAATGGCCTCAGATGAGCAACAAATAATGCGATGATGCACTACACTGTGAACTGTGAAGAAATTAGTGAAGAAACCACTAAACCAAAAAGGATATATGGTGAAATAAGGAGTTCACCATAGTGACACACTGGAATGCAACCGCATGGTAATTTCGCATTAATTTTCGATGGTTCCGAGGGTTTAATGGGGCTCACACCTCCCAAAGAGGAATAAAGCAAATCAGAAATATCATAAGAACATAAGAACATAAGAATGTAGGAACACTGCAGAAGGCCTACTGGCCCATACGAGGCAGGTCCTTATCAAAACGATCTCTACCTACAGCCACCCAAGAAATAACTCCCGTACCCAATGACACCAATCAAACCCAGCCCCTCCCACTCATATATTTGTCCAGTCTCTTCTTAAAGCTACACAAGGTCCTAGCCTCTATCACCCCACTGGGAAGACTGTTCCACGCATCTACAACTCTGTTAGAAAACCAGTACTTACCTATGTCCTTTCTAAATCTAAATTTATCCAACTTAAATCCATTATTCCTGGTTCTTACCTGGTTCGACACCCTCAGTACTTTATTAATGTCTCCCTTGTTTATGCCCGTCATCCACTTATACACTTCAATGATATCTCCCCTCATTCTACGCCTCTCCAGAGAGTGGAGATTTAAGGCTTTAAGTCTATCTTCATACGGGAGGTTCCTTACACAGTAAATCATTTTAGTCATTCTTCTCTGTATGTTCTCTAATGAGTCTATGTCCATCCTGTAGTAAGGAGACCAAAACTGAGCAGCATAATCTAAATGAGGCCTCACTAGTGATGTATAGAGCTGTAAAATAACTTTTGGACTTCTGTTACTTATACTTCTTGAGATAAATCCAAGTAATCTGTTGGCCTTGTTGCGCACACTAAGGCACTGCTGTCTTGGCTTTAGATTTCTGCTTACCATGACTCCCAAGTCTTTTTCACATTCTGTATGACCAAGCTGTACTTCACCTAGATTATAGCTTCGAGGGTTATTTTCATTACCAAGGGCAAGTACCTTACACTTATCCACATTAAACTTCATCTGCCATTTTTCAGACCAAGACATTAATTTGTTCAAATCGTCCTGGAGTTCATTGATATCCTCCTCAGAGTGAATTATACGGCCTATCTTTGTATCATCAGCAAACTTACTCATGTCACTAGTAATCCCTTCATCAAGGTCATTAATGTAAATTATGAACAAGAGAGGGCCCAAAACCGATCCTTGTGGAACACCACTAGTGACTAATCCCCATTCAGATTTCACTCCATTAATGGTAACTCTCTGCTTTCTATTGGTAAGCCATGCCTCAATCCATGCTAGAACTTTACCTCCTATACCATGAGCTGCCACTTTTCTTAAGAGTCTCTTGTGAGGTACTCTGTCGAAGGCTTTACTAAAATCCAAATAAACAATATCATATTCCTTATCACTGTCAACTGCCTCAAATGTTCTATTGAAGAACGTCAGTAAGTTTGTCAGGCAGGAACGACCTCTCGTGAATCCATGCTGAGATTCATTTATCAAGTTATGCTCTTCAAGGTGACTTCTGATAATGTCAGCTATAATTGATTCTAATAACTTGCCCACTATAGATGTCAGGCTTATTGGACGGTAATTTGAAGGAGTGGACTTATCCCCTGATTTGAATATAGGAACCACATTAGCCATCTTCCACAACTCTGGTACAACACTGGTAAGGATGGACGCATTGAATACACTCGTTAATGGCTGACTAAGCTCCATCTTGCATTCCTTAAGTACCCTTGAAAACAACTCATCGGGTCCCGGGGACTTATTTTGTTTCAGTTTGTCTATCTGTTTAATAACCATGTCCCTCGTGACAGTAATATTAGTTAACTTAAATTCATCAGGAACTAAATAATTGTTAATTACTGGAATCTCATTTACATCTTCCTGTGTAAAAACTGACAAAAAATAGTCATTAAATAAGGAACACATTTCCAGTTCATTATCCGTCAGCTGTCCATTCCCAGATTTCAGAGGTCCTACTTTTTCCTTCACCTTCGTCCTATACACTTGAAAGAACCCCTTTGGATTAGTCTTTGATTCATTAGCAACTCTAATTTCATAGTCACGTTTAGCCTTTCTAATCGCCTTTTTTACTTCTCTTTTAAGCTGAACATATTGGTCAGTAAGGTTAACCTCTCCTCTTCTGATGCGCCTATAAATTCCCCTTTTCTCCCCTAATAGATGCTTTAGCCTCCTGTTAATCCATTTGGGATCGTTATTATTAGACCTAATTTCTCTCTGGGGAATGTATATACTCTGGGCACTGTGTACATTATTAAGAAAACAATCATAAAAGCAGATCCCTTCATATTCATAAGTATGATTATCGCCAATAAAATCATTAGCTAGATAACCCCAATCAAGATTAGACAGATGTTCCCTAAGTCCATTATAATCGGCAGAACGAAAATCAGGGATTTTTACTGTATTATCATTATTCTTGCATTCCCAATTAATGCTAAAGGTGATGGATTTGTGATCACTTGCGCCAAGCTCTTCAGTGATCTCCAGATTATTCACGAGTGTTTCCTTATTTGACAAGACTAGGTCTAGCAAATTATTACCCCTGGTAGGCTCAGTTACACTCTGTTTCAGAAAACAGTCCTGAACTGTTTCCATGAAGTCACTGGACTCTAGATTACCTGTCAAAGAATTCCAGTCAATTTGGCTAAAGTTAAAGTGCCCTACTATGACTATGTTACTGTGTCCAGAAGCCCTAACAATTTCGTCAAAAAAGAAGTCTCCCTCTATCGTGATCCAAGCCTGGAGGTCGGTATATTACACCTAGAATTAGTTTTTCTTGACCCTCCACGAACTCTACCCAAACAGACTCTGTTACTGCTTCATCTATTTTTATACCTGTTTTAATGCAACAATTGATATTTTCTCGAACATACAATGCAACTCCTCCCCCCTTCCCATTACATCTATCCACATTGAACAACTTAAATCCCTGAATATTACACTCAGCAGTCATATCCCGACTCTTTAAATCATACCACGTTTCAGTTAATGCAATGATATCAAAGTTCCCAGCACATGCTACCAAACGTAGTTCATTAATTTTATTTCTTGCACTTCGACTGTTAGCATAAAATACCATCATATGTTTTTTCTTCTGCACATTTTTCCTATTCATCTTTGTTTTTACACAATTTCTGAAATTATCATTACCCAGAGTTAATCCATGACAGTTACTATTAAGATTCTTAATATCAGAGCATAAGTCAATATATCCATACTCATTATTAATCATTTCTAAACCCATACCTCTAACTAATCCTAGTTTAAAGTCCTAACAACCCCCTCAACTGAGTTAGCAAGAAAACCCACACCTGCCCTGGATAAGTGAACCCCATCCCTGGCATACATGTCATTTCGGCCATAGTTGTTGTTCCAGTTGTCAATGAATGGTACTGCATTATCCTTACAGTGTTTATCCAGCCAACAATTAATACCAATTGCTCTGGACAACCATTCATTACCAACACCTCTTCTAGGCAAAATACCACATATAACAGGGCGCCCCCCCCTTCTTCCTAATTATGTCTATAGCTGTCCTGAACTTTCTAACTAAATCCTCACTTCTACGCTTGCCTACATCATTGCCTCCAGCACTGAGGCAAATAATAGGATTGATCCCATTACCGTTCATGATGTTGTCAAGCCGGCTAACAATGTCCTCCATCCCAGCCCCAGGAAAGCATACCCTTTGTCTCCTACTCCTGTCCTTCAAGCAGAATGCCCTATCCATGTATCTAACCTGGCTATCCCCAACAACAACAATATTCTTACCTTCCTTGTTGTCGTTCGTCGTGACGATCCCAGCAGTAGACTCACATTCGTCGGGTAGCACCGAGAATGCGTTGGAGGTTTCCACGGGAGTTTCCACAGCAGTCTCTTTCTTCTTCATCGTTTCTGGCTTTCCATTCGTCTTCTTGATCGTCAACTTCGTCGTCCCCTGCTGTCCAGCCACTGACCACGATCCCTTCTTGACCTGAGGACTCGAAACAGGAGGACTACTACGAATCCTCTTGTTTTCCTCGGTCAATCGCCGTATCTCCATCTTCGCTGCCCTCAATTCTTTCTTAAGTTGCTGGTAAAGTTGCTCGATGGAGGGCATCTTGGTTCAGTCCACGGGAGCAAACAAGACACTTCTTCACAGAGTTAAGTACAGGTCACCACTCGAGTTAAGTACAGGTCACCACTCAAGTTAAGTACAGGTCACCACTAAAGGTATTAACTTGGCAGGACTTCAAGAATGGATGGTGAAGGGGGAAGATAGACGAAGAATGAGGGGAGACATGATCGAAGTGTATAAGGGGAAGATGGGTATTAATAAAGGGGATATTAATAAGGTCTTGAGGATGTCTTTCCAAGAGAGAACCCGCAGTAATGGATTTAAATTAGACAAGTTTAGATTTAGAAAGGACATAGGAAAGTATTGGTTTGGAAATAGGGTATTTGATGAGTGGAACAGTCTACCTAGTTGGGTTATTGAGGCTAGTACTTTGGGTAGTTTCAAATTTAGGTTGGATAAATATATGAGTGAGAGGGGTTGGATTTGAGTGGGGCTTGCAAATGAGTGGATAGAGTTATCAGAGCTTATTTCTTGGGTAGCATTGAAAATTGAGTTAACATAAGAAAGGAGGAACACTGCAGGAGGCCTGTTGGCCCATACTAGGCAGGTCCTTTACAATTCATCCCACTAACAAAACATTTGCCCAACCCAATTTTCAATGTTGTTAGGTAAGACACATATGCAACAGTTAGACAACTTTATTCCGAAACGTTTCGCCTACACAGTAGGCTTCTTCAGTCGAATACAGAAAGTAGGCAGGAACAGTAGAGATGTGAAGACGATGTAATCAGTCCATCACCCTTAAAGTTGTAGAATTTGAGGTTGTCAGTCCCTCGGCCTGGAGAAGTTCAGTTCCATAGTCAGGAACTATCTGAAGATCAAGCGACAGTGCGGAGACTTAAATACTGTCGGAAGGAAACGTTTCGCCACACAGTGGCTTCATCAGTCCATACAAAGGAGAATCTTGAAGAACAGGAGGAGAATGAGGTAATCAGTCCCTCAACCTTGTTCTTCAAGATTCTCCTTTGTATGGACTGATGAAGCCACTGTGTGGCGAAACGTTTCCTCAATAAAGATACCCAAGAGTTGCACAGGTGTCTAATTTATCAACATGTCGGTTCTCTGAACCTTTCATCTACAAACCTGTCAGACATTGCAACTTCTTGGGATCTTAATACTTGGGAATTCTTTGCTTGCCTAATTCTTGGGCACGACCTACTTCAACATTGAACAAATGTTACACCACCTATGAGTGCTGCACCTCTCCTGCCAACGGTTTATAAGCTCCTTCTCAGCACGTATGCCGCATTCTATTCAAGATTGATGGACTGACCACATCGACTCAAGGTTGAGGGACTGATTACCTCATTCTCCTCCTGTTCTTCAAGATTCTCCTTTGTATGGACTGATGAAGCCACTGTGTGGCGAAACGTTTCCTCAATAAAGATACCCAAGAGTTGCACAGGTGTCTAATTTATCAATATCAAGAAGTGTAAGCAACAGAAGTCCAGAGGTTATACTGCAGCTTTATACATCATTAGTAAGGCCTCACCTAGATTATGCAACTCAATTCTGGTCTCCTTATTACAGAATGGACATAAATTCGTTAGAAAACATTCAGCGTAGGATGACTAAATTAATACATAGCATTAGAAATCTTCCTTATGAAGAAAGATTGAAGACTCTTAAATTACATTCACTTGTTAGACGAAGAATGAGGGGAGACCTGATCGAAGTGTATAAGTGGAAGATGAACATTAAAATGGTATAAAATATCGAAGTTGATATATATATAAAATGTCGAAGTTGATTGCAGGTCTGTACCAAGATACCCTTGTGTTGCAGTGTCTGACAGATTGAACATTAAAATGGTATAAAATACCGACAGGTTGTTAGGTAAGACACATATGCAACAGTTAGGTATCTTTATTTCGAAACGTTTCGCCTACACAGTAGGCTTCTTCAGTCGAGTACAGAAAAGTTGATAGAAGCAGAAGATACTTGAAGACGATGTAATCAGTCCATCACCCTTAAAGTTTTGAGGTGGTCAGTCCCTCAGTCTGGAGAAGAGCATTGTTCCACAGTATGAAAAAATATGGAGATGAAGTGACAGGATGGAGCCTTATATAGCCCCAAGAGGTGAGACGTAGGCCACTAGAAGAGGTAAGAACTCAGATGTTGAGAGGTCAGGTCCCTCTCAAATCCAGCCGCTCTCACTAGTGGAGGTTGTCGAAGTTGATTGCAGGGGGTATGGTTTATTTGCAATCGTGTCATTACGATTTCTTGAGTCAGCCCCATGATCTTTGTTTTCTCTACATTTACCGTCATACCTGTCGCCCCTCCAAACATGCAAACCACCCCTCCCAGCTCACTCAATCTTGTTCCCTTCCGGACTAGAAGTGTCGTGTCATCTATGGAACCTACCACATGATGCCTAATCAAGCCCTCCCTCGACCCCTCCCCCCCCCACACACTTTGGTTTCTACCAACCTATAAAATGGATCTTGCACACACGCAAATAATAACTGTGATAGCGGACAACCCTGCCTCAAGCCCCTATCCATGTTCACCACACTTCCCACACGTCCATTGATCTGAACTCTCGCTTTTGCCCCCTTATACAACGTTTCAACCCACCCCACAATCTCATCCCCAAAACCTTGTTTGCTAAGGATCTGTCTTAAACCCTCCCTTTCCACCTGATCATAAGCACCCTGCCAATCAATCGCCACCATACCCTCTCCTTCCTGCGTTCCCTCAAAATTCTCAACAAACCCCTTTAGAATTCCGTGCCCCATTACCATCGACCGTCCTGGCAACCCTAGTTGACCTTTTGAAACTACTCTTCCCACTACACATTTTAACCTATTCCCCAAAACCTTCGCGAACAATTTGTAGTCCGCACACATGAGAGTAATTGCCCTGTAATCCTTAAGTGTACTCTGCACCTTACCCTTAGGCACAAGCACAACGACCCCTGTACTTTGCTTCTCGCCCAATTCTCCCCCCTCTTTCATTCTATTGAACAGCTATACTTAGAAAACCCTTAACTGATCCCAATTTTTTAAGTAAAATTCACTTGGTAGTCCATCAATACCTGGTGCTTTGCCCCTGCGCATGTCTGTAAGCGCTCTCCATATCTCCCCTTCTTCAATATCACCACCCAAAGCTTCCCTGTCCTTTCTCCCCAGAGCTACGGGCTCTACAGCACACACCCCATCAAGATCCTCCCTATTTACCCCTTTACTTTTCCAATATTGCCCATACCACTCGTCCACGAACATACTCATCCCCTCCATTGTTTTTAACACCTGCCCCTCCCTAAAACCTTTCACCTCTGAGTGCACTTCCAAATCCGCTATCGTGGTCGCTGTCCTCCTCCGCTGTTGCCTCCGCAACACACATGCCGATGGTTTGTCCCCCCATAGCACTTCCTCCACTCCCGCCTGCACCCGCACCGCATGAAATCTCTCCTCCTGCACCTCTCTTAACCTTCTCTTCAGATCATCCATTGCCTCTGTTTGGAATACCCCTCCCACCACTCCTTGTTCATGATAGTATCCTATTCTACTTTCCAAATAATTTGTTAATCCATACTTTAGTTGATTTATAAGCTTCCCCTCACCCACGTAAAACCTACAAATCCTCTCCTTGGCCACACTGTCCCACCAACGTACAACATTATCAACCCTTTTTACCTCCTCACTTAGCTTCCTCCACAACGAAGCAAACCCCCCCCCCCTCCACTTCCTCATCCTCAAGGAGTCACATGTTTAATTTCCAGTAGCTTTCAAACCGTTTCACTAAAGAATCCCATGCCACCCCCACCACCACTGCCCTGTGATCTGAATAAATTGCTTCTATGGTATTAAAAGACTCTACTGAAACCCCTTGCGTTATATAGATCCTATCCAGTCTAGCTGCGTATTCCCTCACATACGTATGTTGCACTTCACCTATTCCACCCTAAAATGCATCTCGTACCCCAATATCTCTACATAAATCTCGCAACACGTTTGAGAAATATCCCGTCCCCACTGGCGTCACATCAAATCTCCTTATTATGCAATTCCAATCTCACCCAATTAATGCAACCCTGGGTAGCGCTCTCAAGAAATACACCAGATCATCCCTTACAAATGCCGATTTTACCCTCACATTATTCTCCGCCGGAGCATACACTCCAACAAAAGACACGAGTTCAAGCATCCACCACCCGTCCACTCTCATTATTCTTCCCTCCCCCCCCCCTCAAACCGTTGCAAAACAAACGGACTTGCCTCATGAATTAAAACACCTACTCCGCCTTTTAAACATGTCGTTGGCATTATAAAAGCCCTATATCCATTCACCTCCAGCAATTTTCCCGCTTTCAAGTTATGCTCTTGTATAAAAGCAACATCTACCTTGTAACGATACAACAGTCCTCTCAACCATACACACTTACCACTATTACATAAACCATTAACATTAATTGTCATACACCTTAGGCCTGCTTACGTTTTCCACCCACGTTTCCCCACCTCATTTTTCCACTGTCCTGTAGCCTCATACACACCATCCTTGGCACTCACCCCACCCCCTCCACTTCTAACCCCTTGCTGGCGTTTCTTTTTCTCTTTGCCTCTACACGCACCTTCAATCCCCGCCTTTTTCCCTGGTCTTTGTGCTGGAGTGAGGATGTCATCCGAGTCAAACGTGACTGCTGCCCGCTTCCTCGACACTTCCTCTTCCACCATGCTTGTCTCCTGACCTTCCTCATTGTGCACCTCCACCTCAATCACCTCATGCCCCTTCTCACTACTTGGCAAAACCGACATTTCATTCCTTCTTCCAGACCCGGTACCTGTTCTCCTGTCTTACCTCTGTCAAGGTTTCCTCCGAGTTAGGGAACATCTGCAAAACCGTCTCAAGCACTACGTCAATTTCTACATCATTCGTTACGTGGGTGACAGATTGAACATTAAAATGGTATAAAATACCGACAGGTTGTTAGGTAAGACACATATGCAACAGTTAGGTTGCATATGTGTCTTAGGTTGTACTTCGACAACCTCCACTAGTGAGAGCGGCTGGATTTGAGAGGGACCTGACCTCTCAACATCTGAGTTCTTACCTCTTCTAGTGGCCTACGTCTCACCTCTTGGGGCTATATAAGGCTCCATCCTGTCACTTCATCTCCATATTTTTTCATACTGTGGAACAATGCTCTTCTCCAGACTGAGGGACTGACCACCTCAAAACTTTAAGGGTGATGGACTGATTACATCGTCTTCAAGTATCTTCTGCTTCTATCAACTTTTCTGTACTCGACTGAAGAAGCCTACTGTGTAGGCGAAACGTTTCGAAATAAAGATACCTAACTGTTGCATATGTGTCTTACCTAACATCATTCGTTACGTCCTTGTCCGCCTCGAGCGTCACATCCTCTGCAGACGCACTCAATTGCTTCACAGCACCCTCATGCTCCACCTCACGTTGCCCTTCCTCCACTTCTTCACTCCACAACCGACCACGCCTACGTCCATCCTGGCGGGTCTGATCAGTCACCGTAGATCCTCGCCTCGAAATGTCACTCCTTGGTAGTCCCTGGTCCGTCCTTCGCCTCACACATTCAGCCGCTATGTGATCATAATCATCACACAGTCTACAAGTTCTACGTTGTCCAGCATAAGTTACAAGTATTTGTGTCCTAAATTCCTCTAAGAACACATACGACGGTATTGGTTGCCTCAGAGTCATCTTTAGGCTAAAACTACCTTCTGGATAACCCTCATAAGCCCCTGCCGTCCACTTGCCTTGTTGAGCTACGTGTACAGTTCCAAACTTCCCAAACACACTACGTAGATCAGCTTCATTCGCCTCGAAAGGCACATTACGTAACTTAACATACGTAAATTGGCTCGAAACATCGACCATCTTTACCAGGATGTCCTCATTAACCGCGATAGCCACATCCTGATAATGATCGAGTAGATCCTCATACTCCTGTGATGACAGCAGTTTCACGAACATGCGTTAGTTTCCATTTAAGGCTACACCGTAAAGGTCACAATCCTCAATCCCATATGTCTCTCGAATAATCAGAGGCAACAACGTCAACGCCGATTCTTGATTAATTGTACCTCTCAGTAATTCTATGCCAACAGTGTTAATTCTGCGGCGCACCCCAACCACCATTGTGACAGCCTGGCTAACACTTGCGCCTGTCAGAGGTGTAGCAAACGTCCACCCTCACCAGCAGCTAGGCGAGGAATGTGTATCAAGAGTTATTAGATGGGGAGTGGAAAAGATGACAGAAATATTTTGAGCTGTTAAATGTTCAAAGGAAGCATTGATTTCAGGCGTTGAGCAGGAAGATATAACATCCTTTAGGAGTGAGGAAGATTATAATCAAAGAAAGCGATAAACCGACAATGGTTATACAGAGCTGGGAGTGAGGAATAGCCAGATGTGAGAGTGGTGGTGCATAATGTAATGGGTAAAATGAAAGGGGGTAAAGCAGCTAGGATTATGACAATTATTAATAGCAGATGAGGATATAGTTAATGAGAGGTTGACATTTTTCAATAAATTTACGAAAGCAAAAGACTCGGCAGACGGTGCAACATCTCCCCCCCCCAATGAAAAAGGGGTGCAACTAGCACGATAAGAGACAACATAATAAGTGTCAAGGGCCCAAGACTGATCAACTGCCTTCCAGCATACATCAAGGGGATTACCAATAGACCCCTGGCTGTCTTCAAACAGGCACTGGACAGGCACCTAAAGTCTGTACCTGACCAGCCAGGCTGTGGTTCGTACATTGCATTACGTACGGCCAGCAGTAACATCCTGGCTGATCAGACCCTGATCCACCATGAGGCCTGGTCACAGACCGGGCCACGGGGGCGTTGACCCCCAGAACTCTCTCCAAGTATATTCCAGGCAAAGACGGAAGAGGAGTGACAGACAGCATTAATAGTTAAGATAAGATTTGTTTGTATTTTTAACGCAGACAGTTAGCTACCCCAAATAACCATAAAATAACCATTGGGGTCCTTTAATCTTGTCCCCCTTATGATGTAACCCACAACAGTCGACTAACATCCAGGTACCTAATTACTGCTAGGTGAACAGGGACAGCAGGTGTAAGGAAACACGCCCTTGCTGGGGATTCAACCACGGACATTTAGTGTGTAGTGTGCATGTGCATTGCCTACCAAGGCCACTGGACATCTTAGTTTCTTTGTATAAAAAGGAAAGGGGGACAGAACAGTGTAAAAATGATAGGGGAATAAGCTTGTTGAGTATACCAGGTAAATGTATGGTAGTTGTTGTTAGTAAAAGAACTTTGGGTAGGACGGACAGCAGAATCACAGATGAACAAGGTCAAGGAGGCTTTGGAAAGGTAGGGGATGTGTATACCAAGTGTTTATACTGAGGTATATAAGTGAACAATATTTAGATAGAAGTAAGGAAGTTTTCGTTGCATTCAGGAATTTAGGAAAGGCATATGATGATGTGTATAGGAGAGCAATGCGGCAGATGTTGCAAGTGTATGGATTATTACTATTTATTTATTTATTTATTTATTTATTATAAATTTGTGCACACATACAGAGGTACAAAAAAATACAGATAAGAGCAGTATGCCAAAGCCACTTATACTATGCATAGCATTACGGGCTGGCTTAAAATTAACTTAAGATTAATTAAGCAATGATGAAGTCAGTGATAAAACATTAATGTAAACAGATTACTATAAAGCACAAGTGAGTATTACAAAGACAGGTCATATGAAGGATTCTGTTAGCTAGTGTATTTAAAAAATAATAAAGTTAGATTGGGTTTTAGGTTTAACATTTATGTGATATAATTGTGAGAAACATTTAAGATATACAATTTATAAGGTTCAGTTATTCAGTATTTATTTGGTTTTGGGTGAGTAAGTGATCTTTGAGTAGAGACTTGAATTTATAAACAGGAAGTGTTTCTTTTATATTTACAGGTAATGAATTCCAGATTTTAGGGCCTTTTATGTGCATTGAGTTTTTGCATAGTGTGAGATGAACACGAGGAACATCAAAGAGTGATCTGTGCCTTGTGTTATGGTCATGTGTTCTGTTGAGGTTGGCAAGGAGATGTTTGAGGGGAGGGTTAATATCAGAGTTAAGTGTTCTATGTATGTAATAGGTGCAGTAATAAGTATGGATGTTTTGTATGGTGAGTAGGTTTAGTGTATTGAATATTGGTGGAGTGTGCTGCCTGTAGTGAGAATTTGTTATCATTCTAACTGCAGCCTTTTGTTGGGTAATTAGTGGTCTGAGATGGTTAACTGTTGTTGAGCCCCATGCACAAATTCCATAGGTGAGATAGGGGTAAATAAGAGAGTGATATAGGGCCAGGAGGGCTGACTGTGGAACATAGTACCGTATCTTCGATAGTATGCCTACAGTCTTGGAAATTTTCTTAGAAATTTGTTGTATATGTGTATGAAATTTGAGTCTATTATCAAGGTGGATTCCTAAGAATTTTCCCTCTGTTAGCTTTGTGATAGGTGATCCGTTTATCATTATGTTAAGAGGGACATCTGTAGCTCTGTTACCAAACTGAATGAAGTAGGTTTTGTCAACTATAATCAAAACTAAGCGCTAAACCACTAGTCATAAAGCACTGTCAAGTGTGGAATAGGTGGTAAGTTACTGAATGCTGTTAAGTTTTTATGAGGACAGTGAGGCTCAGGTTAGGATATGTAGGAGAGGGAGATTATTTTCAAGCAAAAATAGGCCTTAGACAGGGATGTATATCACCATGGTTGTTTAACATATTTACAGAATGCTAGTGAATGCCACCGCCCGGCTCCGGCTGGGATACTAATATTTTGGGGAGGTTATATCACCACCCCAAGATGTGAACCAAACGAAATGTAAACTTTGCCTGATGGACAATTGTCACACCTTGCTTCATTATGTGCAGGAATGGAGTTTACCTGGAGAGAGTTCCGGGGGTCAACGCCCCCGCGGCCCGGTCTGTGACCAGGCCTCCTGGTGGATCAGAGCCTGATCAACCAGGCTGTTACTGCTGGCTGCACGCAAACCAACGTACGAGCCACAGCCCGGCTGATCAGGAACCGACTTTAGGTGCTTGTCCAGTGCCAGCTTGAAAACTGCCAGGGGTGTGTGGGTGTAATCACCTAATTGTGGTTGCAGGGGTCATTTCATAGCTCATGGGCCTGCCTCTTCACTGGTCGCTATTAGGTCCACTCTCTCCCTGCTCCATGAACTTCATCATACCTCTTCTTAAAGTTATGTATGGATCCTGCTTCCACTACATCACTCTCCAGATTGTTCCGGTTCCTGACAACTTTGTGACTGAAGAAGTACTTCCTAACATCCCTGTGACTCATTGAGTTTTCAACTTCCAGTTGTGGCCCCTTGTTGCTGTGTCACATCTAAAATGTTCTGTCCCTATCCACCTTGTCAATTCCTCTCAGTATTTTATAAGTAATGTTCCCCCTATCCCTCCTGTCTTCCAGTGTTGCCAGGCTGAGTTCCTTAACATCTTTTCGTAGGACAAACCCCTCAGCTCCGGGACTAGTCTTGTTGTAAACCTTCGCACTTTCTCTAATTTTTTGACGTGTTTGACCAAGTGTGAATTCCATATTGGTGCTTCACATTCTAATATGAGCCTGACGTACATGGTATACAGTGTTGTGAATGACTCTTTACACAGATGTCGAAACGCTATTTTCAGGTTTGCCAGGTGCCCGTATGCTGCAGCAGTTATTTGTTGATGTGAGCGGTATGATGCTCACCCCAAGATCCTTTTCCTTGAGTTTTGCAGCCTCTGACCTCTTAAGCTGTACTCCGTCTGTGGTCACCATTGTCCTTCCCCAAGCATCATAACTATGCACTTGCTGGAGTTTAACTCCAGTAGCCATTTGTCGGACCAGGCTTGCAGCCTGTCTAGATCCTCTTATAGGCTTACCTGATCCTCATCTGCGCGTAATCACCTAGTTGAGGTTGCAGGGGTCGATTCCAAGCTCCTGGCCCCGCCTCTTCACTGGTCGCTACCAGACCAACTCCCTGCTCCATGAGCCTTATCATACCACATCTTAAAGCTATGTATGGATCCTGCCTCCACTACATCACTCTCCAGACTATTCCATTTCCTCACAACTGAAGATCACTTGGACAACGAAATATGGATCCCAGGTTACAACCTATACAGATGTGAGAGTGAACAGGCAAAAGGGGAGGGTTGGCCTGTACATCGCAGAGTCACTTGTTTGCACAGAACTGCTTAATGCCTCAAATGATGTAGTGGAAGTTTTAGCAGTAAAGATCGAGAACCAAAACCTAGTCATTGTGGTAGTCTACAAGCCTCCGGATGCAACATCCCAGCAATTCCAGGAACAGCTGTTAAAAATTGACCACTGTCTGGAAAATCTTCCAGCTCCTGCACCCAACATCTTGCTCCTGGGGGATTTCAACTTAAGGCACCTAAAATGGAGGAATATAGCAAATAATATTGTTGCAGTAATAACACCAGGAGGCAGCTCTGATGAAAACTCACACTCACACGAGCTTTTAAACCTCTGCACAAAATTCAATTTAAACCAGCAAATAATAGAGCCTACTAGAATGGAGAATACACTAGACCTCATCTTCACTAACAATGATGATCTGATAAGAAATGTCACCATATCAAAAACAATATACTCAGATCACAACATAATTGAGGTTCAGACATGTATGCTCGGAGCCCCAGACCGACAAAATGAGATTAGTCACGAGGGAGCATTCACCAAATTCAACTTCAATAACAAAAACATAAAGTGGAACAAAGTAAACCAAGTCCTAACCGATATAAGCTGGGAAGATATACTAAGCAACACAGACCCCAACTTATGCCTAGAACAGATTAACTTGGTAGCACTCGATGCATGCACAAGACTTATTCCTCTAAGAAAAAGGAGGAGTAGATGTAAAATAGAAAGAGACAGGCGCTCCCTTTACAGGCGACGGAAAAGAATAACAGAGCGGCTAAAAGAGGTCAATCTATCTGAAATGCGTAGGGAGACACTGGTCAGAGAAATAGCAAACATCGAACTTAAGCTAAAGGAATCTTATAGGAGTCAGGAATCGCGGGAAGAACTAAAAGCCATAAATGAAATCGAAAGAAACCCAAAGTATTTCTTCTCCTATGCCAAATCAAAGTCGAGAACAATGTCCAGTATTGGGCCCTTACTTAAACAAGATGGGTCCTACACAGATGACAGCAAGGAAATGAGTGAGCTACTCAAGTCCCAATATGACTCAGTTTTTAGCAAGCCACTAACCGGACTGAGAGTCGAAGATCAAAATGAATTTTTTATGAGAGCCACAGAATTTGGTTAACACAAGCCTATCTGATGTTATCCTGATGCCAAATGACTTCGAACAGGCGATAAATGACATACCCATGCACTCTGCCCCAGGGCCAGACTCATGGAACTCCGTGTTCATCAAGAACTGCAAGAAGCCCCTATCACGAGCCTTTACCATCCTATGGAGAGGGAGCATGGACATGGGGGTCGTCCCACAGTTACTAAAAACAACAGACATAGCCCCACTCCACAAAGGGGGCAGTAAAGCAACAGCAAAGAACTACAGACCGATAGCACTAACATCCCATATCATAAAAATCTTTGAAAGGGTCCTAAGAAGCAAGATCACCACCCATCTAGAAACCCATCAGTTACACAACCCAGGGCAACAAGGGTTTAGAACAGGTCGCTCCTGTCTGTCCCAACTATTGGATCACTACAACAAGGTCCTAGATGCACTAGAACACAAAAAGAATGCAGATGTAATATATACAGACTTTGCAAAAGCCTTCGACAAGTGTGACCATGGCGTAATAGCGCACAAAATGCGTGCTAAAGGAATAACAGGAAAAGTCGGTCGATGGATCTATAATTTCCTCACTAACAGAACACAGAGAGTAGTAGTCAACAGAGTAAAGTCCGAGGCAGCCACGGTGAAAAGCTCTGTTCCACAAGGCACAGTACTCGCTCCCATCTTGTTCCTCATCCTCATATCTGACATAGACAAGGATGTCAGCCACAGCACCGTGTCTTCCTTTGCAGATGACACCTGAATCTGCATGACAGTGTCTTCCATTGCAGACACTGCAAGGCTCCAGGTGGACATCAACCAAATCTTTCAGTGGGCTGCAGAAAACAATATGAAGTTCAATGATGAGAAATTTCAATTACTCAGATATGGTAAACACGAGGAAATTAAATCTTCATCAGAGTACAAAACAAATTCTGGCCACAAAATAGAGCGAAACACCAACGTCAAAGACCTGGGAGTGATCATGTCGGAGGATCTCACCTTCAAGGACCATAACATTGTATCGATCGCATCTGCTAGAAAAATGACAGGATGGATAATGCGAACCTTCAAAACGAGGGATGCCAAGCCCACGATGACACTCTTCAGGTCACTTGTTCTATCTAGGCTGGAATATTGCTGCACACTAACAGCACCTTTCAAGGCAGGTGAAATTGCTGACCTAGAAAATGTACAGAGAATCTTCACGGCACGCATAACGGAGATAAAACACCTCAATTACTGGGAGCGCTTGAGGTTCCTGAACCTGTATTCCCTGGAACGCAGGCAGGAGAGATACATGATTACATACACCTGGAAAATCCTAGAGGGACTAGTACCGAACTTGCACACGAAAATCACTCGCTAAAAAAGCAAAAGACTTGGCAGACGATGCAACATCCCCTCAATGAAAAGCAGGGGTGTCACTAGCACGTTAAGAGACCATACAATAAGTGTCAGGGGCCCGAGACTGTTCAACTGCCTTCCAGCATACATAAGGGGGATTACCAACAGACCCCTGGCAGTCTTCAAGCTGGCACTGGACAAGCACCTAAAGTCAGTCCCTGATCAGCCGGGCTGTGGCTCGTACGTTGGTTTGCATGCAGCCAGCAGTAACAGCCTGGTTGATCAGGCTCTGATCCACCAGGAGGCCTGGTCATGGACCAGGCCGCGGGGGCGTTGACCCCCGGAACTCTCTCCAGGTAAACTCCAGGAGTCTTCGACTTCCCATTGCGACCCCTTGTTACTATGTCCCATCTCTGGAACATCCTGTCTTTGTCCACCTTGTCGATTTCTCTCAGTATTTTATATGTCGTTATCATGTCCTCCTCCCCTCTCCTGTCCTCGAGCATCGTCAGGTCGATTTCCCTTAACCTCTCCTCATAGGACGTGCCCCTTAGCTCTGGGAGTAGTCTCACTGAAAACCTTTGCAGTTTTTCTAATTTCTTGATGTGCTTGACCAGGTGTGGATTCCAAACTGGAGCTGCATACTCCAGTAAGGGGCTGACCAACTGTGTACAGAGTCCTCAACGATTCCTTACTGATGTGTTGGAACGCTATTCTTACGTTTGCTAGTCGCCCATATGCTGAAGCAGTTATTTGAATGATAAGCACCTCATTTGTCCTCGGTGTTACTCACCCCAAGATCCTTTTTCTTGAGTGAGGTTTGCAGTCTTTGGCCCACTAGACTGTACTCTGTCTGTGGTTTTCTTTCCCCTTCCAGATTTTCATGACTAAACTTGGTGGGGTTAAACTCAAGGAGCCAAATGCTGGACCAGGTTGCAACCTACTTAGGTCCTTTGTAATCCTGCCTGATCCTCATCAGACTGAATTCTCCTCATTAGCTTCACATCTTCTGCAAACCATTCCATCATGTCACTCATACATACTGGAAACAGCACCAATCCTAAGACTGACCCCTGTGGAACCCTGCTTGTCATGGGCACCCATTCTGACACCTCATCACATACCATGACTCGCTGTTGCCTTCCTGGCAGGTATTCTCTGATCCATTGCATTGCTTTCCCTGTTATACCTGTCTGGTCCTCCAGCTTTTCCACTAAACTCTTGTGTGGAACTGTATAAAAATTATTATTATAATCAAAAAGAAGCGCTAAGCCACAAGGGCTATACAGCGCTGCATTATTATTATTATTATATTATTATTATTATTATAATCAAAAAGAAGCGCTAAGCCACAAGGACTATACAGCTATTATTATTATAATCAAGGGGGAAGCGCTAAACCCGGAGGATTATACAGCGCCTGGGGGGGTGCGGAAGGTATTCAGGCATAATTCGGGGAACTGGAGCACAGATCCAATTCCCTAAATCAAAAGCCCCTCACCAACATCAAGGAACCTTCCTTGAGGGGATACGGCGCTGTAGGGTAGGAAAGGAAGCGAGGGTATTTGGCAGCAGAAGGGGGGAGGGGCGATCAGTAGGTTACAGAAAACAGCAGGGCAGGAACTGCATCAAAAGCCTTCTTAGTCCAAGAAAATGCACACTACCCACCCCTCTCTCTCTCTTGCCTTACTGCTCTCACCTTGTCATAGAACTCCAGTAGGTTTGTGATGCAGGATTTCCCTTCCCTGAAACTGTGCTGGTTGTCATAAGCTCATTCCTTTCTAGGAGTTCCACCACTCTTCTCCATGACTTTGCATACTGTACATGTCAGTGACACTGGTCTATAGTTTAATGCTACGTGTCTGTCTCCTTTTTTAAAAATTGGAACTACATTTGCTGTCTTCCATACCTCAAGTAGTCGCCCTGTTTTGATAGATATGTTGATTGTTGTTAGTGGTACACAGAATGCCTCTGCTTCCTCTCTCAGGAGAGATGTTGTCCAGCCCCATTACCTTTGAGATATCTAGTTCACTTAGCCTCTTCACCTCCTCCTCTGCTGTATGTATGTGTCCAGCACTTCATGGTGTACCCCACCACTCCAGCTGTCTGGAGTCCTCTGTCTCCACTGGAGTATACCTGGAAATACTTCTTTAAATCTCTTGTTGAGCTCTTCACAATCTTCTTGGTTGTTTCATGTGATCTCCCCTCCTTCCTTTCTCAGCATGATTACCTGGTCCTTGATTGATGTTTTCCTCTTGATGTGACTGAACAACAGCTTTGGGTCAGACTTGGCTTTCACTGCTGTCATTTTTGTATTGTCACTGGGCCTTCCTCCTTTTTTTTTTTTCTCTCAACACGGCCGTCTCCCACCGAGGCAGGGCGACCCAAAATAGAAAGAAAATCCCCCCCAAAAAAATACTTTCATCATTCAACACTTTCACCACACTCACACATTATCACTGTTTTTGCAGAGGTGCTCAGAATACAACAGTTTAGAAGCATATACATATAAAGATACACAACATATCCCTCCAAACTGCCAATATCCCAAACCCCTCCTTTAAAGTGCAGGCATTGTACTTCCCATTTCCAGGACTCAAGTCCGACTATATGAAAATAACCGGTTTCCCTGAATCCCTTCACTAAATATTACCCTGCTCACACTCCAACAGATCGTCAGGTCCCAAGTATCATTCGTCTCCATTCACTCCTAACACGCTCACGCACGCTTGCATATTCATTTCTGGCTCTTTGACTAATCTGGTTTTCCTGGTTCCTTTGCCTTCTATACTTCATCCATTCTCTACCACACTTGGTTTTGGCCTCTCTACACCTTTGGGTGAACCTAGGGCTCATCCTGGCCTTCTCGTTATTTCCGTTGCCCTTAGGTATGAACCTCTCCTCTGCTTCCTTGCATGTCACATATTCCATCATATCAATTACTGAATTTTCTGCCAATACTCTTTCCCACTAAACCTTGTGCAGGAAATTCCTCATGCCTGTATAGTCACCTCTTTTATAGTATGGCTTAATTTGTCCTGCTTCCCTCTCCACTTGTTGCTCTACTATGTATTCAAACCTCAGGTCCACGTGATCACTAGCTCTGAGCGGCCTTTTATATGTGATGTCCTCAATATCTGAACTACTCAAGGTCCAGTCTTGCTGGTTTATCCTCTTCCCTCTTTCTCTGGTAGTGTCCCTGAAGTGTTGATGCATAAGGTTTTCCACTACAGCTCCATCATCTTAGCCCTCCACATTCCTGGGCCCCCATGTGGATCCAGGTTTTCCCAGTCAATTTCTTTGTGATTGAAGTCACCAACAACCAGTAGCTTTGCCTTACCCACATGGGCCCTTCTGGCCACTTCAGCCAGTATATCAACCACAGCTCTGTTACTCTCATATTCTTGTCTTGGCCTCCTGCTGTTCTGTGGTGGGTTACACATCACTGCAATCAACACCTTGGGACCTCCAGTCTGAAGTATTCTTATGTAGTCCCTTGCTTCTCTTTCCAACTCCTCAAAATCCTATTGGTTTTTGATGAGCAGTGCCACTCCTCCATCCCCTCTGTCTTTCCTCAGAATCTGATATCCAGTTGGAAAGATGGCATCTGTTATTCCTGTGAGCTTAGTTTCTGCGAGAGCTATGATGTCTTATGGTGCCACTATGATTCTTCCGTGCCACTCCTCCCACTTATTCGTTATTCCATCAGTGTTGGCGTACCATACCTTCAGTGTGTGAGAGAGCGAGCAAATGAACGTCTGCATAAATAGCTCATTACAATTGTGACCGGATATAAACATGTAAGTAGTTCATAACCACTGTCACTTGTTCAGCTATTAAAACTTTGTGATCCAGTCCCTGGACCCATCATGTACCTCTGTAATCCTTTGACTACTGCCCACAGGATGGGTATGGGGTGCATAATAAAGATGTTAAACCAACTGTTAGGGTGGAGCGGAGAGGTGCAGGATTAAAATATGTGCAATCTAATACAAAATGGGAGTTGTCACAGTTGCTTTTTGCTGATGACACTGCCCTTTTGGGAGATTCTGAAGAGAAGTTCCAAAGGTTGGTGTACTAATTTGGAAAGGTATGCAAAAAAAGGAAATTAAAAGTGAAGATGGCAAAAAGAAAGGTGATAAAGGTAACAAATGAATTAGGTAATGCAAGATTGGATATCAGATTAGGAGGGAGTATGGAAGAGGTGAATGTATTCAGATATTTGGAAGTGAACTTGTCAGTGGATGCATTTATAAAAGGGGTGAACCATAGAATTAATGAAGGGAAAAAGATGGGTGGTGCACTGAGGCATCTGTGAAGAAAAAATGCTATTCATGGAGGCAAAAAGGGGAATGAGAATACAGTGGTACCATCAGTCTTATATGGGTGTGAAGCATGGGTTGTGAATGTTGCAGCTAGGAGGAAGTTGGAGGCAGTGGAAATGTCATGCCTGAGGGAAATGTATGGTGTTAATTTTACGCAGAAAATTTGTAGTTTGGATTATAATCAAAACTAAGTTTAGAGATTAGGAGGTGCAGGGTTACTAAAAGTTTTATCCAGAGGGCTGAGAAGAGGTTGAGGTAGTTTGGACATTTAGAGAGGATGGAGTATGTAGTGGAAGGAAGGTGGGGCAAGGGTCATCCTAGGATAAGATGGAGGAAGGGGGTAAAGTAAGTTTCATGTGCATGGGGATTGGACATCCAACAGGCATGTGTGTATTAGATAGGAGTAGATTATTATTATAATCAAAAAGAAGCGCTAAGCCACAAGGGCTATACAGCGCTGCGGATAGGAGTAGAGACAAACAGTTTTTGGGACCTGATGAGCTGTTGGAGTGTGAGCAAGGTAACATTTTGTGAAGAGACTTGGGGAAACTAGTTAGCTGTACTCGAGTCCTGGAGGTGGGTAGTACAGTGTCTGCATTCCAAAGGAGGGGTGAGGATATTTGCAGATTATAGGGGCATCTGAACTGAAGTATTTATGCACCCCTGGCAAGACAGTGATAGTAAATGATGGCAGTTGTTTCTCTTTCAGGTCACCCTACCTTGGTGGGAGATGGCCAGTGTTAAAAAACAAATCAATATTTTAAATTCAGCTTAGTATTTAATATTTGTTTTATAATAAAATCTAAACACTAAGCCAGAAGGGTCATAAAGCTGTTTGTTGTAAGTTTAAACCATTTTAAAGTCATTAAAATAAGTATGATACTTCAATTTTTTTTTAACTCAAGGAAATTGAACTGTATCAGAGTATAAAACAAATTCCAACCACACAATGAAGAACTGATGTGAAGGACCTGGGAGTGATGTCAGAGAATCTCACTTTCAAAGATCACAACAATGCATACCACATCTACTAAGTAAATGATAGGATGGATAATGAGAACCTTCAAAACTAGAGATGCCAAGGCTATGATGATACTCTTCAAATTGCTTGTTCTCTCTAAGCTGGAATATTGCTGTACACTAAAGGCCCCTTTTAAGGCAGGCAAAACTGCAGACCTTGAGAATATACAGAGAACGTTCACAGCACGTATAAATAAGATAAAGCACCTAAATTACTGGGAAATGTTGAAGTCCCTTAATTTGTACTCCCTGGAACACAGGTGAGAAAGCTACATAATATACACATGGAAAACCCTAGAGGGACTAGTCCCAAATCTACACATGAAAATCACTCCCTATGAAAACAAAAGACTCGGCAGGAGATGCAACATACCCCCCCCCCACCCCAATGAAAAGCAGGGATGCCACAAGTACACTAAGACAACACAATAAGTAGCCCAAGAATATTCCACTGCCTCCCTGCATACTCACTGTCTTTAAGGAGCTGGACAGGTACCTAAAGTCAGTACCTGACCAGCCGGGCTGTGGTTCGTACGTCAGTTTACGTGCAGCCAGCAGTAACAGCCTGGTTCATCAGGCCCTAATTCACCCCAAGGCCTGGTCATAGACTGGGCTGCGGGGGCCTTGACCCCCGAAACCCTCTCCAGGTATGTGCCAGGTAGAAAATTATAGGCGATAAAGCCAACTGAAATAGTAAATCTACTTCTAATACATAGTACCATTGAAAGCTTGAATCCAACGAGAAGCAGCATTCTCCATTTATCGACTATTCCAAGTTTTCATTAACTGTATTTGTATATTTAAAAATTCATATGCAAGTTTTAACTTAAGAGGTATAATCAATTTTGGATTGATTATACCTCTAAGTATGGATTGAAGTCAATTAGAATTGTCATTATTGATTTATTGAATGGAAGTCAACTTTAAAATTTATTTAATAAAGGACAAATTGGGACTTAGGCAGCCCATTAACAAGGCAAAGTATGCATTCTGAAAATAAACCAGCACTAAAAAGTTTGAAGTCAATCAGAAGAGGCATTCTCTAGGTATTATTGCACAGATTCCAAGAATTTTAACTAAAAATTTCACACAAAATTGGCAGATGTACACTTACACACTTAAATTTCACTCTCTGTAGTCATCGAATTAGGACTAGTACTTGAGTCTTGGAAATGGGAAGTACAATGCCTGCACTTTAAATGAGGGGTTTGGGATATTGGCAGTTTAGAGGGAGATCTAAACTGTCATATCTGAGCACCTCTGCAAAGACAGTGATTATGTATGAGTGATGGTGAAACTGTTGAATGATGAAAGCTTTTTTTTTCTTTTTGGGTCACCCTGCCTTGGTGTTAAAAAAAAAAAAAAGTTGAATGTTTCTGGCTATGCCACAAGGGGTTTTGCACATTACCTGAGCCATTCCAGAAAGATGAGAATAGGTGCTACAACTTTAATCATTAATTATTTTAAGTACAGTATTTAGAGGGAAGCACTAAACCCACAGGGGTCATACAGTGCTTGTGAATTGAGAAGGAATCAGGTTCAAGGTAAAAACTACTCCAGTTCTTTGGACAGAGCTTCTCACCAATATCAAGGAACCTCCACTGAGGGGATAATTATTATAACCTTGATAAAGTGCCAAACTGAATTTTCAGATACTGAACCAGTGTAAAAATTAACGGACAGAAAATTAATACATGCAACAAGTATGTATTATGCGTGTTGTTTAAATTTTAACAAAAAAGAGTTGAGCCCACCCAACCAAAATGTAGGCATTGTAATTATGATACTGTATTCACAAGAATTTAACAGCTGGCATTGTAGCTCATGTATAGAAATCCAACAGCATAGCAAGTATTCCTTATAATTCTAAAGAAGGCATAAAAAGTCCACGTGTAATGAATAAGACATTTACTGCGACTATATTTTGCTAACCAGGAGCTTTGTCAAGTCAATGCAAACAATACAGTGCATGAATTAACAGTGTTAATGCATTATTCATACTGACTTGATAAATCTCTTGGTGAGTGAAGTGTAGCCACAGAAAATGTGTTATTACTTATGTATGTGTTCATTTACTTAATGTATTGTTGGTACTCTTACCAATATTTAATCAAGTATATTACTGAATGTAGAGGCAGGATAAGCTTTGATTAGAACTACATTTTGCTATGGCTGAACAAAAAGTCCCAAAGAAAACTTGTTATTTATACTCAAAGCATATTATTGCTACATTGCTTGTATCGCTGGTATATACATTATTACATTCATAAGGGAGTTCTAAACCTTCAGGTGTCATACAGCACCTAGGGAAATGGGAGGCATTCAGGTTCAATCCAAGGAAGGGAAGTACATGTCCAATTCCTCTGATCCAGAGCCCCTGATAAGAACCAAGTAATGTCCATTGAGGGGAAGGGGGGTACTGCTGGTATATCAAATGGCTATAAATCATAATCTTAGAAGAAATTTAAACAATCACGCAGTAAAATTAAAGAACTACTTTAGCATAATTGTTGCACTTGACTTAGTCCTACATTGTCACCTTGGTGCCACTGAAATGGTACCAAGGTGACAATGAAAAAGTCACTAACCTAGCATGAGAAGCAGCCTGTGTGTGTGATAACTCTTAGTTCAGTAGTATTGCATTCAGCTCACAACTGAAGGAACCCAAGTTAATCTTCAAGCAAGATGAAACTTACAGGCAATTCATCTTACATTCACTGCCTCTGCTCACTCAACAGCAAAAAAATAAATTGGCTGCTCTGGACTGCAACTTTAATGAGTACTATTATATTCATTGGGGAGCACTAAACCTGTAGGGGGTCATACAGCACCTAGGGGAATGAAAGACATTCAGATTGTATTCAAGGAACTGGAGCACAGGTCCAATTCCTTAGAACAAAAGCCCCTCACGAGCATCAAGGAACCCACCTTGAGCAGTCTTTGAGGAAAGGATCAAATGAAACCTCAACAGAAATACTGTAACCTACACCTCTTTGATATAGTATTGAGCTATCTTGAGCCATTAACTCTCCAGAGCTATTAATTCTCAGAAAGTCTTTTTCAATCAGCTACAATACAACAGGTATGGGATGGTCATCACATTAAATTCACACACACAAAAAAAAAGGGGGGGCTAAGCCTTTATGAGTTGTACAGCACTATAACATCTGCAGATGCATTTAAGATTATACAATACACTACGGTCCTCATCAATAACTATACCTACAGGTGATTTTCTAAAATAAAGAAATGGTAGGACCTGTAGAGAAAATAAGTAAAGCAGTTGATGCATTTGCATGTGAATTACAGTACTAATATCCACACAGAGGCACTAAGGCCACAAGTAAAAACCACAATGAGACTGGTAGAAACAGGTTTGATATGAGGAACAGGGACCTTCAATTCCTCAGATCAAGAGCCTTTTACTGGCATCAAGGCACCCCCTTGAGGCAATATACAAATAGAAAAAGACTACACATCTGTGCCATTCATGTCACAAATGACCTGAAGTACTGCAGGCAGTATCTGCAAGTAATGTATGTGAAAGACGAGGCATCAAGATGTCCATCACAAGTTAGCTTACCGGGTAGCACTGATTACGATTAATGCTGCAACAGACAAGTAATTGAAGGCTTCACCGGACTAAAATGGAAGAACTGTTCCATTCTTTACATGCTCATGACTAAAAAACTATTAAAAAATGGTAAGTAATTATTATATGTAACATTTTGCACTTGCAAGCGGACCCTGAGATATGTTAGTTTTAAGATGGCACTTTTACCATTATAAAACAGTGTTTCATTCACTGCTACTTATCCAGATAATGGCATTAAACAAAAGCACAAGATGATGATAATGAAAACAGTTTCATTGGTATCACAGTAGAAGTACAGCATTACTATATACACATTAATTGAATATTTATTATTACATTCGTAGGGAAGTGCAAAACAAACAGGGGTCATACAATGCCTGGGGAATGAGGTAATGGGTTTGATTAGAGGAAGGAAAGTTCCAATTACTTCAATCAAGAGCCTTTCTCCAACAAGGCACACCTCCTCAAAGAAAAGTAGTTTTATGTCACATGCAATGAGTATGTTCCCAAAAAATTATTCATTAAAGCACCTACCATATATTTAATTTTTCACAAATAAGCAGTAAAGAAAGTGAGAGAGATCTGAAAGAGCTTTGACCTAGAACACTCAGTGAGTTTGGCAATAAAAAAAAATACAAATACACATGAACACCAAAAGTAGACTAACAAAAGTAAAAACCAGCATAAACATGCAACACAAATACTATCACACCATGTTAAACCAGCCCACTTCAATAAAAAAAAAGTGCTAAACTAGTACAACTCATTTAGTACTTTTGCAATCATGCAAGTACTAAAACTACATTTGTTAAACAGTTAAGAGTATTGGGTATTATTATTTTGGATTCATGGGAAAGGGCACTAAACCTGTAAGAGGCAACTGCATCAGGAAATGGAAAGCATCAAATTCAATCCAAGGAAAGAAGTAGCTCAAATTCTTCGGATGAAAAGCCCTTGACTGGTATCCTTTCATTTAAGGGTAAACTGCTGTAACTGAAGTAACACAAGCTCACTCCATAGTGGGCTTGTTTGAGGACTATATTTACACTTCATTGGGGGTAGGGGGTGGGGGGTGGGGGAGGGGGAAGTGTCATCTTCATGCTGGTGAAGGGCTCTTGATTTAAGGAATTGTAGCTACTCTCTTCCTTGGATCATACCACATTACCTTCCAGTCCCCATCACTGCATAACCCTAAGAGTCATCTATAAAGGATTGTAAAGCCTGGCTGGGAAAGTAGTGTCTGTCTCACCACTAGCAGACAAAATGTTGAGCTTCCACCAATCCTTGCACTGAATGACCCACACAGGTTTAGCATTTTATATAAATACTAAAAATAATGGATTGACCAAGTAGGTGTACAAAGCTAGGCTGGATAAGGTATGTACTTAAGATATCTCGGGAAACCAGAGATGCCTTTAACCCTTTCACTGTCCAGACCCCCAAAATTAAACTTCCTTTCCATGTCAAAAATTACCCTCCCTCCCCCCCAAAAAATTCTTCTGAAATGGTAGAGAATCCGATTGGAAACGTACAGAATTACGCAGACTCAAAGTCAAAAGGTCTTCGCGCAGTTTACACACCAGCGATTTCACCCACTAGGAGTCCTATTTTAGGCCAATTCCGTTGTTCCGGTCAGCTAAATTCTTAGCTATTTTGCTAGTATGCCTTCCATTCTACTTGTTGAACTATTTCAACTACCCTATAAACTGATCAGAATTTGTCAATTTGGCCAATTTCACACAAATTTAAAAAAATACCAATTTAAAAATAGTCTATAATAAACAATATAGACCTTCCTGGAACTAATAATGTTCATCAGTCATGTCCTCAGGCCTCTCAATTATTACACTTGCTTTCCATTTTGAATTATTTTTCACACAAAAATAGATTTATTCTATTTCTCAGATAATAAACCATAACCAGGAAAGAATATTTATGGTTTACAGCATCCCAATAATTGAATCAAACCTATTAAAAACCCATAAAACGACAAGGGGATGAAGGGAACCCTTACCCTTCCTCCGGAATATCAGCAAAAATCAAATATTTCTGCCTCTTTGAGCTCAATTTCAAGCTACTTCCAGTTCTTAAACCAATCAAAATCATTTCTATTTCAGTAGTATTTCTTCAATTCTATCAAATGATACCAAGAAACAGATAAAACCATAAAAACCATCCAATAAAACACCAAGGCATCACTACCTTAAACCATTCGCACTCACAGTTTTAATCTACCTGTCATGCATCACAAGGTAGGATTTTTTTTATATGGTGCTGGGGCATTGACCCCCGAAACCCTCTCCAAGTAAACACTCACCGCACAGATCCATTCTCTCATATTTAGGCCAAAATTTACCACTCACAGTTTATCTGAGTAAGCTGAACTCATGATGTACAAACATGCCAGGGACTCTGACCTTAATGACATAGCTCTACATGACGAATAGTGAAAGGGTTAAAGTGGTAGGGGCTTGTTTGAATGTTAGATTGAAGTGAATTTTATGATTTGATGTACTGTTCATGTATAAGAACAGAAGTATTTATTAACCCTTTGACTGTCGCAAGTCCCTTTCTGAAACTGTCATTCTATGTAAAAAAAATTTTGGAGAAAAAAAAAAAAAAAAAAAAAAAAAAAATTATAAAATGACAGGGAATCTTTTCCCTATGGTAATGACACCAAAAGTACAAAATTTGGTCGAAAACTCATGGAGTTATGCTCCTGCGAAGTTAGCGGTCTCGGCGACATACATGCATCGGCGATTTCGCCGACTTTGAGCCTTATTTTTGGCCAATTCCATTGTTCCAGTCGACTAAACTCATAGCTATTTCTTTAGCACTCCATTTTTTCTATCAATTGAGTACAAGAAACTGCCCATTTACCGATTTGAACTACCCAATAAAGTGGTCAGGAATTGGCATTTTGGCCAATTTCATGCAAATTAAAAAAGATGCCAATTTCAAAATAGGGTCCAGAATAAACAATGTAGACATTCTTGGCACTAAAATAACATATCCTCTGTTCATTAGTCATGTCTCTAGGCCCTTCTTACATTACTATTGCTTTCTATTGTGATTTTTTATTCATACAAAAAATAGAAGATTTACTGTTATGCAGACTACTGCATTATTGTAAAAATGGTATAAATAATATCAGTGCACTAGTGAAAGAAAATTAGACTCCCCAGTTGATGTGTATTGGAAGTGTGGTGTGATTTGCTTACTCTTCAACATTGGTAAAAATCGAACATTTCCACTACTTTGAGCTCAATTTCAAGGTCGTTTTCATCGTGAAATTAATCAAAATCATCTCTATTTCTGTAATATGTTTTCCACTGTATCGCAGGAGACCATGATAATGAGAATACAACCATAAATACTATACGAAAATACACCTCAAAGTCGGCGTTTTAATCCAAGAAAATGGTCGGAGTTTTTTTTTTCTCATGCACTGCGTGCTGCAGGATTTTTTTTATATGGTGCACACTGACCACACAGACCCATTCTCTCACATGTGGGTTTACCAGCTTTCTTCTGATTGATCTGAAGCCGCTAGAATTATTGAGTATACATAAGTCCAAAACACTGGCTCGTAAGACGTATAAATACGACCAAAACAGTTAAAGGGTTAAAGGATTCAAGGGAAACTGTTTAGCCAGACTTGAGTTCTAGAAGTGGAGAGTAAGAGTGCCTGCACTCTGAAGGATGGGTCACTGGAATTGTGATAGCCATGCACTTCTGGAAAAACAGCCAGAGACTGAGTGATTGTGTGTTTCCTTCTCTAAGTCACCACATCTTGGTGGGAAATGACTAGTGTTAAAGAAATTAAAAGGACATATTGCATAACCAAACCTAATCATAATGAAACTATTAGGGAGGGGAGCGAATTCAGGCTGATGGCAGCTACCACACTTCATAATGTAATCAATCCAGCCTCTCAGGTGGATGGAAATTAGAACAACCAATAGTGGCTATTACTTTAAATTATACACAAACCATCATGCTGAATGTGTAATGTTATTTACTTTAAAAAAAAAAAAGAAGAAAAAAAAAAAAAGAGTGAATTATAAGCATTATTGTTTTTATCAACTTTATGAAATACAGGTCAAATAAAAGTAAGAAAAAAAAAATGCAGTTATCAGCATTTGTACATTATCCTAAATTTCACTGTAATTACTTGACAGGTTTCATGTACCAAAGTCCATCATTAAGATAATGACAATTCTCAATACCTATGCCTTTATTAGTCTTGGCAATATCTTCTGCAGACAAAGATGTCAAGCCAACACAAAGAGCATGTTGTTTGCCTTCTGCCATCACTGCTACTACTGTGTTCTGATCTACTTTTGACATCTTAGCACCAGGAGAAGTCAGTCCTGGACACATTATATTGGCACCACTGAGAATGAAGCGAATAGCACCCTTATCAACTTGCATCCATGGCAGCATGAAGGGATCTGCAAAATTATAAACACCTTATGAACATTTTATTTTTTATGGATAACAGTGTAGTATACTGTACTTTCCTCACTAACAGACAAGCCAACATGTTGAAACATATATTAATGCCAAAATTTGTTGCTAAATCTTTAGGACATTACTAAAGGAAATTTTTTTTACAAAACATTTGTTCTAGAATTTTACAAATAACACTGCTCAGCTTAGAAACACATGCAGTATACCCCAATATGAAATAATGATAGTTTTTTTAGTTTAGCTGTCATGTGTGTAGCTGGTAACAGCAACTGTGGTGGACAGAGATGAGGTTGTTTTGCCATGATCATGACAATAATAAACAATTCTGTCACCAACAGATTTTGTCCATTGTTTCCAAGTCAAATGACCCAGCAAATTTTGTTCTGTATTTCCAATCCATTAAAATGATGTCTGTTAAACTGAAGGCTTACTGCAACTGTTTTCATTCAAAAACTTATGAACACAGCAATCAATGACCCATATACCTATGACCACTAAAAATAATTCAACTTGTAAATCCATGGAAGTGTGTACTGTCCCAGGAATTTTTGAAATCTCAAATTATATTGCAAATCTCAAATTATATTGTTGGATTAGTTTGTTTAAAAATAAAAATCTTCTTGTTTTTTCTAATCAATAGTTTTTAACATTTTACAGCCCCATTATGCAATATGCATCTTATTCTATTAATCCATCTTCATACAGTATTCAGTCATCTTGATCACTCACTAGTTTCATTTGTGCATAACACTGATCTTGAGCCAAACTTATTAACAAAGTAGTACAACTAATATCCTGTACTACATATCAAAACTGTAGTTACTATACAGCCAACCTTGCTAAGCACATCCTCGGTAAAAAAATAAATGCATGACTGTGCTTATGCAAAATGTTAAACCTCTAGGTAAACAATGATACTGTAATATCAAAGTTCTCCAAGACAATAAATACAGTAATACCTTTTTTTCATGTTAACAGACTTCTCTAAAGTAAGATACCATATATTAAACATATTCAACATACACAGCTAGTCACAGCTGTAGACCCAATAAGAAAAGGGGAAGGTATTACAACCTACTATACAAACAAGATGCAATGTAATGTCATTAACACAAGGAATACCAATGGAAAATAAATATTTGCCTAGTGAAAGGCACCAATTACAAATGGAGCTGCATACAGAATTCCTAACACTAACATCATAAACTTCAATAACAGTAACCTCACAATGAGTAGGAGACTTGACAAAAAATCGCCTGATAAATGCTGGTGACTAATATTATTCTTCCTCAACCCAATAATGCCAAAGTTACAAGCTTCTAGCAACTATCTAATATGCTTGTACTTATCAATCACTACCTCTAAGTAAACTCCATAAGATGTCACTCAAAAATATAGGAAGCAGTCAATCTTAAGTATCACTGACAGTTATATGGCATATACGAAGGCATTGTAAGTACTGTCACTGACCACACAGACCCATTCTCTCACATGTGGGCCTACCAGCTTTCTCCTGCTTGATCTGAAGCCACTAGAATTACCGAGTATATATACGTCCGAAACACTGGCTTGTAAGACATATATATACGGCTGAAACAGTCAAAGGGTTAATAAATGTATGGAAGAGGGTAAGGTACCCATGGATTGGCAGAGAGCATGCATAGTTCCTTTGTATAAAGGCAAAGGGGACAAAAGCGAGTGTAAAATTATAAGGGAATAAGCCTGTCGAGTATACCTGGTAAAGTGTATGGTAGAGTTATTACTGAAAAAATTAAGAATAAGATGGAAAGCAGGTTTGCTGACGAACAAGGAGGCTTTAGGAAGGGTAGGGGTGTGTAGACCAAGTGTTTACAGTGAAACAAGTAGGTGAACAGTATTTAGATAAGGGTAAACAGGTTTCTGTTCTATTTATGAATTTAGAAAAGGTGTATGATAGGATCATAGGTAGTAGGTTGGTAGACAGCAACTGCCCAGGGAGCTACTACCATCCTGCCAAGCGAGTGTAAAACGAAAGCCTGTAATTGTTTTACATGATGGTAGGATTGCTGGTGTCCTTTTTTCTGTCTCATGAACATGCAAGATTTCAGGTATGTCTTGCTACTTCTACTTACACTTGAATCACACTACACATACATGTACAAGCACATATATACACACCCCTCTGGGTTTTCTTCTATTTTCTTTCTAGTTCTTATTCTTGTTTATTTCCTCTTATCTCCATGGGGAAGTGGAACAGAATTCTTCCTCCGTAAGCCATGAGTGTTGTAAGAGGCGACTAAAATGCCGGGAGCAAGGGGCTAGTAACCTCTTCTCCTGTATATATTACTAAATGTAAAACGAGAAACTTTCATTTTTCCTATTGGGCCACCCCGCCTCGGTGGGATACGGCCGGTGTGTTGAAAGAAAGAAAGAAGTATGATAGGATAGATGGAGGGTAGGGGGGAGATGTGGCAGATGTTGCAAATGTATGGAATAGGAGGTAGGTTACTGAAAGCAGTGAAGAGTTTTTATGAGGATAATGAGGTTCAGGTTAGAGTATGTAGGAGAGAGGGAGTCTATTTCCAAGTAAAAATAGGCCTTACGCAGGGGTGTGTGATGTCCAGCTGCTTAGGTATGGAAAGAATGAAGAACTCAAAAGGAATACTATAAACAAAACTCAAGAGGGTCATCAAATAGAACGTAAGGAAAACACAAAAAAAACTGGGAATAATTATGTCAGCTGACCTTTCTTTTAAAGACCATAACAAGACAAAGATCACAACAGCCAGGAAGATGAAGGGAAATAATGCCGAAGATGACACTCTTCAAATCACTAGTGCTCCTTCACTTAGACTATTGCTCAGTGCTGATGGCCCCGTTCAAAGCGGGAGAAATATTGGAGCTGGAAGAAATACAAAGATCATTTATGGCTCACATTGAGCCAGTAAAGCACCTAAACTACTGGGAATGCCTTCAAGTCTTGAACATGTACTCATTGGAGTGGAGGAGAGAGAGATATATGATAATATATACCTGGAAAGTACTTGAAGGCCTGGTCCCAAATCTGCACACTGCCATAACAACATATTGGAGTGAGAGATATGGAAGGAAGTGTAAAAGAAACCCAGTGAGGAGCAGGGGTGCAGTGGGGACAATAAGGGAACACTATCAACATCCGGGGTCCCAGACTATTCAACATCTTACCAGAAGATATCAGAAGCATGACTGGAATAAGTGTAGAAGCCTTCAAGAGGAAACTGGACAAGTATCTTCACCAGGTGCCAGATCAACCAGGCTGTGATGGATATGTGGGGCAGTGGGCCTCCAGCAGCAACAGCCTGGTTGACCTGGCAAGCACCAGACAAGCCTGGCCCATGACTGGGCTCAGAGAGTAGAGAAGCTCTCGAAACTCTTCAAAGGTATATCAAAGGTAAGGTATATACCATGGTTGCACAATATATCTATTCATGGGGTTGCAAGAGAGGTAAATGCTTGAGTGTTGGCAAGAGGTGTGGGATTAAATGATAAAGAATCTAACACAAAGTGAGAGTTGTCACAAACTCAGATTCAGAAAGGATATAGGAAAGCACTGGTTTGGTAATAGAGTTGTGGATGAGTGGAACAAACTCCCGAGTACAGTTATTCAGGCTAAAACGTTGTGTAGTTTTAAAAATAGGTTAGATAAATACATGAGTGGGTGTGGGTGGGTGTGAGTTGGACCTGACTAGCTTGCGCTGCTGGGTCTGGTGCAGTGCTCCATCTTTGAGTGGAGATGATCAGACTGGGTGGGTCATTGGGCTAATCCGGAGGGGGGGGGGGAGTCATTGGTCTAATTCGGGGGGGGGGGACATGGACCAGCTCCACATGGGTCAGTAGGCCTGTTGCAGTGTTCCTTCTTTCTTATGTTCTTAGTTGCTTTTCGCTGATGACACTGTGTTTTTGGGAGATTCTGAAGAGAAGTTGCAGAGGTTGGTGGATGCATTTGGTAGGGTATGTAAAAGAAGGAAATTACAAGCGAACATAGGAAAGAGTAAGGCGATGAAGATAGCAAAAAATTTAAGTAATGAAACACTGGATATCAGATTGGAGGGAGGGAGTATGGAGGAAGTGAATGTATTTAGATATCTGGGAGTGGACTTGTCAGCAGATGAGTTTATGAAAGCTGAGGTGAATCATTAAATTGATGAAAGGAAAAGGGTTAGTGGTGCACTGAAGACAAAGAACGTTGTCCATAGAAGCAAAGAGAGGAATGTATACGAGTATACTTATACCAACGCTCTTGTGTGTGTGTGAAACATGGGTGGTGAATGTTACAACAAAGAGAAGGCTGGAGGCAGTGGAGATATCGTGTCTGAGGATAATGTGCAGTGAGAATATAATGAAGAGAGTCCATAGTTTTTTAAATTAGGAGGAAGTGCAGGTTACTAAAAGTATTATCCAGAGGGATGAGGTTGTTGAGATGGTTCAGATAGTTAGAAAGGAGGAGCAAAATAGAATGACTTGGAAAGCATATAAATCCGTAGTAGAAGGAAGGCAGGGTAGGGGTCGGCCTAGGAAAGGTTGGTGGGAAGGAGTAAAGGAGGTTTTATGTGTGAGGGGCCTGGACTTCCAGTAAGCATGCATGAGCATGTTAGATAAGAGCGAGTGGAGACAAATGGTATTCATGACTTGACGTGATGTTGGAGTGTGAGCAAAGTAACATTTATGAAGAGATTCAGGGAAACTGGCAAGATGGACTAGAGTCCTGGAGATGGGAAGTACAGTATCTGCGCTCTGATGTTGCAGTTTTTTAACTGTAGTGTATGCACACCTCCAGCAAGACAATCATAGAGTGAATGATGATGAAAGTGTTTATTCTTTGTTGGGTCACCCTGCCTTGGTGGAGCACGGCCGATGTATTAATAAAAAAAATTGTGTCTATATGTATATGAAATCCTAGGTAGTAGGTTGGTAGACAGCAACCGGCCAGGGAGGTACTACCGTCCTGCCAAGTGAGTGTAAAACGAAAGCCTGTAATTGTTTTACATGATGGCAGGATTGCTGGTGTCCTTTTTTCTCTCATAAACATGCAAGATTTCAGGTACGACTTGCTACTTCTACTTACACTTAGGTCACACTACACATACATGTACAAGCATATATATACACACACCCCTCTGGGTTTTCTGCAATTTTCTTCCTAGTTCTTGCTCTTGTTTATTTCCTCTTATCTCCATGGGGAAGTGGAACAGAATTCTTCCTCCGTAAGCCATGCGTGTTGTAAGAGGCGACTAAAGTGCCGGGAGCAAGGGGCTAGTAACCCCTTCTCCTGTATAAATTACTAAATTTAAAAAAAAAAAAAGAAACTTTTGTTTTTCTTTTTGGGCCACCCTGCCTTGGTGGGATACGGCCGGTTTGTTGAAAGAAAGAAGGATGTATATGAAATATAATTTTAGTATTACTCCTAGTTTGTTTGCATGAAATACTTTGCATAACTTTTCCATGTAAGAAATCTTTGTAACACAAATGTATCTTCTTTGAAAAATAAATGATTATGATTATAATTATGATTATGATGATGAATGCATCAATGAAACCTGGTCAATGATAATTGTATTTTCTTTAAAACATTTCAGGTCCTAAAGGTTCAAGTTTACCCATTCAGTTTGAAAATTATTAAGTTCTAAAATCTTTGAAGCTTACATTTGTGCAGTAGTTTCAGAGTAGGCATCCATGGCCCATCTCTCTGTCTGAAGAAAAGCAATTCTCCATCACTTCTCACAAGCAACTCAACATGTTCATGGCTGCAGGAAGAGATCATTAAGAATAATAAAATTTACTTATACAAGTCTCCAATGTGAAGCAGTTGAACCTAGGTATGGTATTCTGAAATGTTTAAGTTGATGCATTCATTTGCATTACAATATAAAAGTAACAGAGTTATATAGCAAAGAATTTTACAATCAGCCTTTTCATTAATTTCCACTTTAAATATTTAATCAATATTATTTATCTAAAATATGTATATACAGCATCTTTCAATAGCAACACCTGAAATAAAAATAAAATTAACTGTAATGTAACTCTGGAATACCATTCTCATTTAGAAATTTTGTTTTTGAGGAGCCATAAGGGATTATATTTTAGAAAGAGCAATATCTGTATCTAAAATGTAAACTTGACAGACCCATTTTCTGCATGTATTGTACTGTTTGTGGCTGTTTGCTTTGTAAGCAACTTACATGTTACATGTTATCCTGACGCCAAATGACTTCGAACAGGCGATAAATGACATGCCCATGCACTCTGCCCCAGGGCCAGACTCATGGAACTCTGTGTTCATCAAGAACTGCAAGAAGCCCCTATCACGAGCCTTTTCCATCCTATGGAGAGGGAGCATGGACACGGGGGTCGTCCCACAGTTACTAAAAACAACAGACATAGCCCCACTCCACAAAGGGGGCAGTAAAGCAACAGCAAAGAACTACAGACCAATAGCACTAACATCCCATATCATAAAAATCTTTGAAAGGGTCCTAAGAAGCAAGATCACCACGCATCTAGAAACTCATCAGTTACACAACCCAGGGCAACATGGGTTTAGAACAGGTCGCTCCTGTCTGTCTCAACTATTGGACCACTACGACAAGGTCCTAAATGCACTAGAAGACAAAAAGAATGCAGATGTAATATATACAGACTTTGCAAAAGCCTTCGACAAGTGTGACCATGGCGTAATAGCGCACAAAATGCGTGCTAAAGGAATAACAGGAAAAGTCGGTCGATGGATCTATAATTTCCTCACTAACAGAACACAGAGAGTAGTCGTCAACAGAGTAAAGTCCGAGGCAGCTACGGTGAAAAGCTCTGTTCCACAAGGCACAGTACTCGCTCCCATCTTGTTCCTCATCCTTATATCCGACATAGACAAGGATGTCAGCCACAGCACCGTGTCTTCCTTTGCAGATGACACCCGAATCTGCATGACAGTGTCTTCCATTGCAGACACTGCAAAGCTCCAGGCAGACATCAACCAAATCTTTCAGTGGGCTGCAGAAAACAATATGAAGTTCAACGATGAGAAATTTCAATTACTCAGATATGGTAAACATGAGGAAATTAAATCTTCATCAGAGTACAAAACAAATTCTGGCCACAAAATAGAGCGAAACACCAACGTCAAAGACCTGGGAGTGATCATGTCGGAGGATCTCACCTTCAAGGACCATAACATTGTATCAATCGCATCTGCTAGAAAAATGACAGGATGGATAATGAGAACCTTCAAAACTAGGGAGGCCAAGCCCATGATGACACTCTTCAGGTCACTTGTTCTATCTAGGCTGGAATATTGCTGCACACTAACAGCACCTTTCAAGGCAGGTGAAATTGCCGACCTAGAAAATGTACAGAGAACTTTCACGGCGCGCATAACGGAGATAAAACACCTCAATTATTGGGAGCGCTTGAGGTTCCTAAACCTGTATTCCCTGGAACGCAGGAGGGAGAGATACATGATTATATACACCTGGAAAATCCTAGAGGGACTAGTACCGAACTTGCACACGAAAATCACCCACTACGAAAGCAAAAGACTTGGCAGACGATGCACCATCCCCCCAATGAAAAGCAGGGGTGTCACTAGCACGTTAAGAGACCATACAATAAGTGTCAGGGGCCCGAGACTGTTCAACTGCCTCCCAGCACACATAAGGGGGATTACCAACAGACCCCTGGCAGTCTTCAAGCTGGCACTGGACAAGCACCTAAAGTCAGTTCCGGATCAGCCGGGCTGTGGCTCGTATGTTGGTTTGCGTGCAGCCAGCAGCAACAGCCTGGTTGATCAGGCTCTGATCCACCAGGAGGCCTGGTCTCAGACCGGGCCGCGGGGGCGTTGACCCCCGGAACTCTCTCCAGGTAAACTCCAGGTAAACATGACTAGACATTAGGGGTGGGTATCAGATAATATTGATGGTATCAGTGAAAAATATACCATTACCAGCTGATACATTTAAAATGTTGTTACAAATGTTCTGAAAAATAGTAAAATTAACAATATACAAGACTAACTTTTCATTAATTTACATGTATAATTTAACTGTAGATGAAATGATTAATCTTTAAATAGACATAAAAAAAGGAAAGGAAATTACCTAGTGGTATAAAAAAAAAAAAAGAAGGAAGTTCTTGTATGTAGATAAATGGTTCAGAGAACTGACAGGTTGATAAATTAGACACTTGGTCAACACTTGGGTATCTTCATCTTGGAAAAGTTTCAAAAGTGAAAATACCCAAGCGTTGCACAAGTGTCTAATTTATCATGATAGTTCTTCCATTTCTGGCAAACCTAGCCAGTAAATATCTAAGGTCATCCCTCTCCTCTAATAAAGAGTAATTGTTCAGCACTGGAGGGTACATCTACTCTTCTCAAAGAACAGACCAACTTCCAAAAATGGAGAACTATAGATGTTCCTTGATTTCATTTCAGGAATTTTTAATTTTAGCTACTGTCTTTTATCTTTAATATAAATGACCACATTCACTCATGCTCAGTTCCATATACAGAGACTGACTTCACACATTATTTCATCCTTTCATCTTACCACAGGCAGGCAGTTACAACATTTATCTTTATCAATATTATGCCAATCAATTTGAAACAGCCTTAAATTTCTATACTGTACTTCACAATTTTATTTTTCCAACTGCTGTACATACTGTACTTGCTTTCTTTATTATACAATCCTCCAGCTTGCCCTTTTCAAATGTAAATACAGTATACCAATTTTATCCTACTGCACTCCTATCATTTCTCATTCTTATCTAATCTACTTTCACCTTTTCTGCAAATTGTTCTACATGTAAATTATGAAGATCTTTTATAATACTCCACTTCGAACATGAGAGAATCAAGAGAAAAAACAAAGGTGTGCACCATTTACCATTTAACAATCCTAAACGCATCTTTCTTCGGCAATATTTTTTCTAGGTAATCTCCAAGTGACGGGAAGGACTCTATCAATTTATGGCGAATTCCTTTTTGAACAGATGACTTCAGTTGTTGAGTACCAGACACTGATTCCTTTTCATCGAACCTGTCAAAAAAAACTATCAATTTAGAACCTGTCAAAAAAAAACTATCAATTTAAAAGCATATCAGATTAATTACAATCTTTAAAAATCAATATACTGTATTTAAATTTAAGTAAATGTTTCTCAAAATTTCTCCAGAGTATTGTACCTCATTTTGAAATGCAGACCAAATGTATCTGAGGTGCTTACAACATGATTACTTGTAAAAATTTGGTACTATTACTACATTAACAAGGAGAGTGCCTAACCCATAGGGGCTACACGGTGCCTTGAGGAATGGGAGGCAATTAGGTTTGATGCAGGGAAAGGGAGGTCTGGTTCAATTACTTGGATCAAAGCCCCTCACCAGCATCAAGGAACCTTCCCTAGGGGAGAAATTAATTACATACTTAAAAAATGTCAACTTTCACATTTACTGCAAATGCATTCATCAACTTCTTTATTCAACTAAAACAATTTACATTATTATTATTATAATTACTGCTCACGGGGGAGCACTAATCCCGTAGGAGAAAATGGGAGGCAATCAGGTTCGATCCAAGGAAGAGTTCTGGCACGAGTCCTAAATATCTTTATTTCTACATGTACACGAGCTCCTCATCAGTGTCAAAGAATCTTCCTAGAAGGATAAAACAATCTGCAAGACTACAAAAATGTACATGGTCACAATAACATATCCACACAAAAGCAAATATTCATAAACCTAGTATGCTGAAAACAGCAGTAGATAGAGCCAGTACCTTAATTGATGGAAATGAAGACAATTAGGTCAAAATTTAACAATCATTCATTATATATAGTTAAAAAAATACGTAAGGTGACGCTCGAACACACTCAACTTACTTCTTAAACATAATGAATAATGATTTTCGTGATAACTGTGTAGGAGGTTGAGGAGCAGTGATGACCGTCTGTCAGGGCAGAGACAGCAGCAGCATGAGGCAGCTGGTGTTTACTACTGAGCATTGCGGGTAATGGCGCCCTCTCACACCCACTTTAAAAACCTCCTCTTACCTCCCTCTCAGAATATTGAATATACTTTATTGTTAAGTTCATACCATTTTATTCAATTATCGTGTAACCAACTCATTACTACTGCGACTGTAGTTTAATATCTTTATCATGCACCTAATACCTATCAGTTAGTCTAATATATTTATTATGCACCCATACCCATCCTGTGGCGGTAGTCAAAAGATTACAGAGGTACATAATGAGTTCAGGGACTGGACTCCAAAGTTATGATAGATGAACAAGTTACAAAGGTAATGAACTCCAGGTAGATCTGGTCACAATCATGGCAAGTTACAAAGGTAATGAATCATCCTCACTCCTATGCATAGTTACAATCATGAACAAATTACAAAGTAATGAGCCACTGATACGTCCACACCCGGTCACAATTGTAATGATTTATAAATACAAATATTAAGTGGGTCATACACCCACACGAGCGCGCGCGCGCACACACACATACACATACGAGGGCGCACGCACAGACACATGCACACGAGCGTACACACATGCATACACAGTGTCTAATCGATGTGCACATAGGTCAAAATGGTAATGGTAACAAGCACGCACACCCCCCACACTCCCCCCCCCCACACACACGTGGTAATGCTTTATTTGCAGCTAGCAAAGTCAGGGTGTTTCTCCAGAATGGTCTGTAATATACCACTGTGGATAAAATACTTTGCCATTTCTTGAACATTTCTGAGTGTGGAAAATTGCATTTACTTGGATGTATCATTATTTACATAACAGTAAATGAACAAAGATAATTATTGTTTATCAGTTAGACAAGTAGGAATTTGGGACTCCTACGTCGCAAAAAATGTCCCTCTTCGATACCTACCACTGTCATATCCACAAGTTGCTCTGGACCTATTAATTACAAATGAAAAATACATCACCAGGAATGCTGGTAAATATATAAATTTGTGGACTGTATATTAAATTAAATCAGAGTACAAAACAAATTCTGGCCACAAAATAGAGCGAAACACCAACGTCAAAGACCTGGGAGTGATTATGTCGGAGGATCTCACCTTCAAGGACCATAACATTGTATCAATCGCATCTGCTAGAAAAATGACAGGATGGATAATGAGAACCTTCAAAACTAGGGAGGCCAAGCCCATGATGACACTCTTCAGGTCACTTGTTCTATCTAGGCTGGAATATTGCTGCACTCTAACAGCACCTTTCAAGGCAGGTGAAATTGCCGACCTAGAAAATGTACAGAGAACTTTCACGGCGCGCATAACGGAGATAAAACACCTCAATTACTGGGAGCGCTTGAGGTTTCTAAACCTGTATTCCCTGGAACGCAGGAGGGAGAGATACATGATTATATACACCTGGAAAATCCTAGAGGGACTAGTACCGAACTTGCACACGAAAATCACTCACTACGAAAGCAAAAGACTTGGCAGACGATGCACCATCCCCCCAATGAAAAGCAGGGGTGTCACTAGCACGTTAAGAGACCATACAATAAGTGTCAGGGGACCGAGACTGTTCAACTGCCTCCCAGCACACATAAGGGAGATTACCAACAGACCCCTGGCAGTCTTCAAGCTGGCACTGGACAAGCACCTAAAGGCAGTTCCTGATCAGCCGGGCTGTGGCTCGTACGTTGGTTTGCGTGCAGCCAGCAGCAACAGCCTGGTTGATCAGGCGCTGATCCACCAGGAGGCCTGGTCACAGACCGGGCCGCGGGGGCGTTGACCCCCGAAACTCTCTCCAGGTAAACTCCAGGTATAAACACATATACATAACAGAAGAATATCTTAAAATCAAAACACTCACCAATTTGACTGGAGATTAATGTGTCATGTACAGGACCCCACCTTTTGCCTACATTTATGAAGAATTTACTGGCCAGAAATTAAACATAATTTAGACAGCTTATCTGAGGTTCCTGGAGTTGTCCTGTCCTGTCGCCTGATTCTCAAATTATGCAGGAATGCACATCCAACAATTTCGTCTCCTATTTGAGAGGTGTCAGCCCGATTTTAATCTCTAGAGCACGAAAAATTCTTCCCATTATTCACAACGTGTTATTCAATTCAAACAAAATGGCGACTGTCTGTTCTTTTAAAAATACACTTTTATTAAATACAATATAGGGCATCTATTTACCTATAAATTACCGTATTTCCGGAAAATATACAGTATTTTCCACACTGAGTGAGTTGTCTCTAAATTCATTAATTTGATCGCACTTCAGGACATAATGACGCAAGGTGTGACAATAGTCCATCTGGCAAAGTTTACATTTCGTTTGGTCTACATCTGGTGGTGGTGATTTAACCTGCCAAAGATACTTGTAACCCAGCCGGAACCGGGCGGTAGTGACATCCAAGAGTCGGCTTATCTTGTTGGATGCACCATAGACATATGGCTCCTCCTGCATGGTGGAACGATGACAGATGGACTGACTGGTGTCAATCTCCCTAAGTCTTAATTCAATAAAGTTCAATTGAAGTTCTTTTCGTATTATTGTTCTCAGACTTCTAACTGGCAACCCAAGATTGTAATCTACTCCCTCTTTGAAAGCATACAGCTTAGCCAATTTATCAGTTCTATCATACATCTGAAGACCAATGTGAGATGGAATCCACTCTGACTCCACTGTCCACAATCTTACCATACCTATGTCTGGCTTCTGACACAAGCATGCCACAATTTATACGTAATGAGTTGAGAGCATTTATGGATGACAGAGAATCAGTTTCAATTAAAGTTTCAACCTTAGATACATGGACGCATTTGAGTGCAAGGAGTGTGGCCAACACTTCTGACTGCTTGCAGAGGCAAAGGCAATGTTCGCGGCTTTCACTGAGACCCACATAAAGGATCACTTGGACAATGAAATATGGATCCCAGGTTACAACCTATACAGATGTGACAGAGTGAACAGGCAAAAGGGGGGGGGGGGGTTGGCCTGTACATTGCAGAGTCACTTGTTTGCACAGAACTGCTTAATGCCTCAAATGACGTAGTGGAAGTTTTAGCAGTAAAGGTCGAGAACCAAAACCTAGTCATTGTGGTAGTCTACAAGCCTCCGGATGCAACATCCCAGCAATTCCAGGAACAGCTGTTAAAAATTGACCACTGTCTGGAAAATCTTCCAGCTCCTGCACCCAACATCTTGCTCCTGGGGGATTTCAACTTAAGGCACCTAAAATGGAGGAATATAGCAAATAATATTGTTGCAGTAATAACACCAGGAGGCAGCTCTGATGAAAACTCACACTCACACGAGCTTTTAAATCTCTGCACAAAATTCAATTTAAACCAGCAAATAATAGAGCCTACTAGACTGGAGAATACACTAGACCTCATATTCACTAACAATGATGATCTGATAAGAAATGTCACCATATCAAAAACAATATACTCAGATCACAACATAATTGAGGTTCAGACATATATGCGAGGAGCCCCAGACCGACAAAATGAGACTAGTCACGAGGGAGCATTCACCAAATTCAACTTCAATAACAAAAACATAAAGTGGGACCAAGTAAACCAAGTCCTAACCGATATAAGCTGGGAAGATATACTAAGCAACACAGACCCAAACTTATGCCTAGAACAGATTAACTCGGTGGCACTCGATGTATGCACAAGGCTTATTCCTCTAAGAAAAAGGAGGAGTAGATGTAAAATAGAAAGAGACAGGCGCTCCCTTTACAGGCGACGGAAAAGAATAACAGAGCGGCTAAAAGAGGTCAATATATCTGAAATGCGTAGGGAGACACTGGTCAGAGAAATAGCAAGCATCGAACTTAAGCTAAAAGAATCCTTTAGGAGTCAGGAATCGCGGGAAGAACTAAAAGCTATAAATGAAATCGAAAGAAACCCAAAGTATTTCTTCTCCTATGCCAAATCAAAATCGAGAACAACGCCCAGTATTGGGCCCCTACTTAAACAAGATGGGTCCTACACAGATGACAGCAAGGAAATGAGTGAGCTACTCAAGTCCCAATATGACTCAGTTTTTAGCAAGCCGCTAACCAGACTGAGAGTCGAAGATCAAAATGAATTTTTTATGAGAGAGCCACAAAATTTGATTAACACAAGCCTATCCGATGTTATCCTGACGCCAAATGACTTCGAACAGGCGATAAATGACATGCCCATGCACTCTGCCCCAGGGCCAGACTCATGGAACTCTGTGTTCATCAAGAACTGCAAGAAGCCCCTATCACGAGCCTTTTCCATCCTATGGAGAGGGAGCATGGACACGGGGGTCGTCCCTCAGTTACTAAAAACAACAGACATAGCCCCACTCCACAAAGGGGGCAGTAAAGCAACAGCAAAGAACTACAGACCAATAGCACTAACATCCCATATCATAAAAATCTTTGAAAGGGTCCTAAGAAGCAAGATCACCACCCATCTAGAAACCCATCAGATACACAACCCAGGGCAACATGGGTTTAGAACAGGTCGCTCCTGTCTGTCTCAACTACTGGATCACTACGACAAGGTCCTAAATGCACTAGAAGACAAAAAGAATGCAGATGTAATATATACAGACTTTGCAAAAGCCTTCGACAAGTGTGACCATGGCGTAATAGCGCACAAAATGCGCGCTAAAGGAATAACAGGAAAAGTCGGTCGATGGATCTATAATTTCCTCACTAACAGAACACAGAGAGTAGTCGTCAACAGAGTAAAGTCCGAGGCAGCTACGGTGAAAAGCTCTGTTCCACAAGGCACAGTACTAGCTCCCATCTTGTTCCTCATCCTCATATCCGACATAGACAAGGATGTCAGCCACAGCACCGTGTCTTCCTTTGCAGATGACACCCGAATCTGCATGACAGTGTCTTCCATTGCAGACACTGCAAGGCTCCAGGCGGACATCAACCAAATCTTTCAGTGGGCTGCAGAAAACAATATGAAGTTCAACGATGAGAAATTTCAATTACTCAGATAAGGTAAACATGAGGAAATTAAATCTTCATCAGAGTACAAAACAAATTCTGGCCACGAAATAGAGCGAAACACCAACGTCAAAGACCTGGGAGTGATTATGTCGGAGGATCTCACCTTCAAGGACCATAACATTGTATCAATCGCATCTGCTAGAAAAATGACAGGATGGATAATGAGAACCTTCAAAACTAGGGAGGCCAAGCCCATGATGACACTCTTCAGGTCACTTGTTCTATCTAGGCTGGAATATTGCTGCACTCTAACAGCACCTTTCAAGGCAGGTGAAATTGCCGACCTAGAAAATGTACAGAGAACTTTCACGGCGCGCATAACGGAGATAAAACACCTCAATTACTGGGAGCGCTTGAGGTTTCTAAACCTGTATTCCCTGGAACGCAGGAGGGAGAGATACATGATTATATACACCTGGAAAATCCTAGAGGGACTAGTACCGAACTTGCACACGAAAATCACTCACTACGAAAGCAAAAGACTTGGCAGACGATGCACCATCCTCCCAATGAAAAGCAGGGGTGTCACTAGCACGTTAAGAGACCATACAATAAGTGTCAGGGGCCCGAGACTGTTCAACTGCCTCCCAGCACACATAAGGGGGATTACCAACAGACCCCTGGCAGTCTTCAAGCTGGCACTGGACAAGCACCTAAAGTCAGTTCCTGATCAGCCGGGCTGTGGCTCGTAGGTTGGTTTGCGTGCAGCCAGCAGCAACAGCCTGGTTGATCAGGCGCTGATCCACCAGGAGGCCTGGTCACAGACCGGGCCGCGGGGGCGTTGACCCCCGAAACTCTCTCCAGGTAAACTCCAGGTTTACCCCCTCCCTCCATCCTTTCCTAGGATGATCCTGGTCAAAATCCACAAGGCAGCGAAAATATACAGGTGTACTAGTGTGTCCTGCAACAGTAGGGCTTGGGCCATGAGATAAGATTAACAATCTAAGAACTTCAGCCCTCTTGAAGGGCTGAAGTTCACTGCTTTTATACATGCTACTATATCTGGAAGAACTGTTTGATACAAATAGGAATTTATACCAAGAGCAAGGGGCTAGTAACCTCTTTTCTCATATACATTACTAGATTTAAAAAAAGGGAAACTTTCGTTTTTCTTTGGGTCACCCTGTCTCGGTGGGATATGGCTGGTTTGTTGAAAAAAAAGTTAAGAATTTTTAAGTGTCATTACTAGAGAATATTCTCAATAGGAACAAGATATATAGGAAATAATCAGCTTGGAGGCCCAGCAACTTGGGGTAATCCATTTACTTCTTGCTAAAGAGCAGCATTATTATTATTTTATTATTATTATTTTTATTATCACACTGGCCGATTCCCACCAAGGCAGGGTGGCCCGAAAAAGAAAAACTTTCACCATCATTCACTCCATCACTGTCTTGCCAGAAGGGTGCTTTACACGACAGTTTTTAAACTGCAACATTAGCACCCCTCCTTCAGAGTGCAGGCACTGTACTTCCCATCTCCAGGACTCAAGTCCGGCCTGCCGGTTTCCCTGAACCCCTTCATAAATGTTACTTTGCTCACACTCCAACAGCACGTCAAGTATTAAAAACCATTTGTCTCCATTCACTCCTATCAAACACGCTCACGCATGCCTGCTGGAAGTCCAAGCCCCTCGCACACAAAACCTCCTTTACCCCCTCCCTCCAACCTTTCCTAGGCCGACCCCTACCCCGCCTTCCTTCCACTACAGACTGATACACTCTTGAAGTCATTCTGTTTCGCTCCATTCTCTCTACATGTCCGAACCACCTCAACAACCCTTCCTCAGCCCTCTGGACAACAGTTTTGGTAATCCCACACCTCCTCCTAACTTCCAAACTACAAATTCTCTGCATTATAATCACACCACACATTGCCCTCAGACATGACATCTCCACTGCCACCAGCCTTCTCCTCGCTGCAACATTCATCACCCATGCTTCACACCCATATAAGAGCGTTGGTAAAACTATACTCTCATACATTCCCCTCTTTGCCTCCAAGGACAAAGTTCTTTGTCTCCACAGACTCCTAAGTGCACCACTTACCCGTTTCCCCTCATCAATTCTATGATTCACCTCATCTTTCATAGACCCATCCGCTGACACGTAGATAGATTAGATTTTGCCACCGAAGTGGCTAGTTTATTGTGCACCCCATATCCATCCTGTGGACGGTAGCGCGAGAGCATATGGATACACAAAAGGCCTAGGAACTAGGCCCCAAAGGGTTAACAGGAATACATATGGATTTATATCTACATATCTATAGTTCACTTATCTGTTACAAGCAAATTTAGGAAATTTGCTTAGTATATCTGGTATCTTATTTTCATTAATAAGATATCTTGACATGTCACAGGTTATTATACTGTCTGTCTCTGTATTCCTCAATAAGTGGACAATTAAGCACATAGTGTTCAAGAGAGTGACCATATGCCTGATCACATAATTTACATTTAGTTTGATCATCATCTGTGTGTCTCCCAAACTGCCAGAAGTACTTGTAACCAAGCCTAAGCCTGGCCACTACAACATCAGTCAGTCTGTTCACATTGCAAGTTGCTCCATAAACATACTTATCTACGTTCATGTTATCATAGTGGGTTATAGATCTACTCTGGCTTCTAACTGCATTCCTATAACAATCATTTTCATTATTTACTTCTCTCCTAATATTATTCCTAATGCTAGACACAGTTATACCAAAGTTATATTCTACATTCTCCTTCTGGATACTCTTCTTGGCTAACATATCAACTTTATCACGAAGGAGTAATCCAATGTGTGATGGGATCCATAGCAATTGTACATTAATTCCTTTGTCCCTAATTTTTGAGTATCTATACCTGGCTGACACGTCCACTCCCAAATATCTGAATACATTCACCTCCTCCATACTCTCTCCCTCCAATCTGATATCCAATCTTTCATCACCTAATCTTTTTGTTATCCTCATAACCTTACTCTTTCCTGTATTCACTTTTAATTTTCTTCTTTTGCATACCCTACCAAATTCATCCACCAATCTCTGCAGCTTCTCTTCAGAATCTCCCAAGACCACAGTGTCATCAGCAAAAAGCAACTGTGACAACTCCCAATTTATGTTTACCTGGAGAGAGTTCCGGGGGTCAACGCCCCCGCGGCCCGGTCTGTGACCAGGCCTCCCGGTGGATCAGAGCCTGATCAACCAGGCTGTTACTGCTGGCTGCACGCAAACCAACGTACGAGCCACAGCCCGGCTGATCAGGAACCGACTTTAGGTGCTTGTCCAGTGCCAGCTTGAAGACTGCCAGGGGTCTGTTGGTAATCCCCCTTATGTATGCTGGGAGGCAGTTGAACAGTCTCGGGCCCCTGACACTTATTGTATGGTCTCTTAACGTGCTAGTGACACCCCTGCTTTTCATTGGGGGGATGTTGCATCGTCTGCCAAGTCTTTTGCTTTCGTAGTGAGTGATTTTCGTGTGCAAGTTTGGTACTAGTCCCTCTAGGATTTTCCAGGTGTATATAATCATGTATCTCTCCCTCCTGCGTTCCAGGGAATACAGGTTCAGGAACCTCAAGCGCTCCCAGTAATTGAGGTGTTTTATCTCCGTTATGCACGCCGTGAAGGTTCTCTGTACATTTTCTAGGTCAGCAATTTCACCTGCCTTGAAAAGTGCTGTTAGTGTGCAGCAATATTCCAGCCTAGATAGAACAAGTGACCTGAAGAGTGTCATCACGGGCTTGGCATCCCTCGTTTTGAAGGTTCTCATTATCCATCCTGTCATTTTTCTAGCAGATGCGATCGATACAATGTTATGGTCCTTGAAGGTGAGATCCTCCGACATGATCATTCCCAAGTCTTTGACGTTGGTGTTTCGCTCTATTTTGTGGCCAGAATTTCTTTTGTACTCTGATGAAGATTTAATTTCCTCGTGTTTACCATATCTGAGTAATTGAAATTTCTCATCGTTGAACTTCATATTGTTTTCTGCAGCCCACTGAAAGATTTGGTTGATGTCCGCCTGGAGCCTTGCAGTGTCTGCAATGGAAGACACTGTCATGCAGATTCGGGTGTCATCTGCAAAGGAAGACACGGTGCTGTGGCTGACATCCTTGTCTGTCAGATATGAGGATGAGGAACAAGATGGGAGCGAGTACTGTGCCTTGTGGAACAGAGCTTTTCACCGTGCCTGCCTCGGACTTTACTCTGTTGACTACTACTCTCTGTGTTCTGTTAGTGAGGAAATTATAGATCCATCGACCGACTTTTCCTGTTATTCCTTTAGCACGCATTTTGTGCGCTATTACGCCATGGTCACACTTGTCGAAGGCTTTTACAAAGTCTGTATATATTACATCTGCATTCTTTTTGTCTTCTAGTGCATTTAGGACCTTGTCGTAGTGATCCAATAGTTGAGACAGACAGGAGCGACCTGTTCTAAACCCATGTTGCCCTGGGTTGTGTATTATTATTATTATAATCAAGGGGGAATCGCTAAACCCGGAGGATTATACAGCGCCTGGGGAGAGGATGTGGAAGGCATTCAGGCTTAATTCGGGGAACTGGAGCACAGATCCAATTCCCTAAATCAAGAGCCCCTCACCAACACCTGGGTTGTGTAACTGATGGGTTTCTAGATGGGTGGTGATCTTGCTTTTTAGGACCCTTTCAAAGATTTTTATGATATGGGATGTTAGTGCTATCGGTCTGTAGTTCTTTGCTGTTGCTTTACTGCCCCCTTTGTGAAGTGGGGCTGTCTGTTGTTTTTAGTAACTGTGGGACGACCCCCGTGTCCATGCTCCCTCTCCATAGGATGGTAAAGGCTCGTGATAGGGGCTTCTTGCAGTTCTTGATGAACACGGAGTTCCATGAGTCTGGCCCTGGGGCAGAGTGCATGGGCATGTCATTTATCGCCTGTTCGAAGTCATTTGGCGTCAGGATAACATCAGATAGGCTTGTGTTAACCAAATTCTGTGGCTCTCTCATAAAAAAATCATTTTGATCTTCGACTCTCAGTCTGGTTAGTGGCTTGCTAAAAACTGAGTCATATTGGGACTTGAGTAGCTCACTCATTTTCTTGCTGTCATCTGTGTAGGACCCATCTTGTTTAAGTAAGGGCCCAATACTGGACGTTGTTCTCGACTTTGATTTGGCATAGAAGAAATACTTTGGGTTTCTTTCGATTTCATTTATGGCTTTTAGTTCTTCCCGCGATTCCTGACTCCTATAAGATTCCTTTAGCTTAAGTTCGATGTTTGCTATTTCTCTGACCAGTGTCTCCCTACCCATTTCAGATAGATTGACCTCTTTTAGCCGCTCTGTTATTCTTTTCCGTCGCCCGTAAAGAGAGCGCCTGTCTCTTTCTATTTTACATCTACTCCAGGTAACTCTCTCCAGGTAACTCCTTTTTCTTAGAGGAATAAGTCTTGTGCATACATCGAGTGCCACCAAGTTAATCTGTTCTAGGCATAAGTTGGGGTCTGTGTTGCTTAGTATATCTTCCCAGCTTATATCGGTTAGGGCTTGGTTTACTTGGTCCCACTTTATGTTTTTGTTATTGAAGTTGAATTTGGTGAATGCTCCCTCGTGACTAATCTCATTTTGTCGGTCTGGGGCTCTGCGCATACATGTCTGAACCTCAATTATGTTGTGATCTGAGTATATTGTTTTTGATATGGTGACATTTCTTATCAGATCATCATTGTTAGTGAAGATGAGGTCTAGTGTATTCTCCATTCTAGTAGGCTCTATTATTTGCTGGTTTATTATTATTATAATCAAAGGGGAAGCGCTAAACCCGTAGGATTATACAGCGCCCGAGGGGGGGGGATGTGGAAGGCATTCAGGCTTAATTCGGGGAACTGGAGCACAGTTCCAATTCCCTAAATCAAGTGCCCCTCACCAACATCAAGGAACCTTCCATGAGGGGATTTGCTGGTTTAAATTGAATTTTGTGCAGAGATTTAAAAGCTCGTGTGAGTGTGAGTTATTACTGCAACAATTTTATTTGCTATATTCCTCCATTTTAGGTGCCTTAAGTTGAAATCCCCCAGGAGCAAGATGTTGGGTGCAGGAGCTGGAAGATTTTCCAGACAGTGGTCAATTTTTAACAGCTGTTCCTGGAATTGCTGGGATGTTGCATCCGGAGGCTTGTAGACTACCACAATGACTAGGTTTTGGTTCTCGACCTATACTGCTAAAACTTTCACTACATCATTTGAGGCATTAAGCAGTTCTGTGCAAACAAGTGACTCTGCAATGTACAGGCCAACCCCCCCCCCCCCCTTTTGCCTGTTCACTCTGTCACATCTGTATAGGTTGTAACCTGGGATCCATATTTCGTTGTCCAAGTGATCCTTTATGTGGGTCTCAGTGAAAGACGCGAACATTGCCTTTGCCTCTGCAAGCAGTCCACGGATGAAAGGTATTTTGTTTGTTGCTGGCTTTAGACCCTGTATATTTGCAAAGAAGAATGTCATCGGACTGGTGGTATTGTTGGTACTGGGGGGATGGGATTTTTTTTCCGGCATTAGTATCTGTATCTGTTGGTTTGGAGTGGGGGCCATCGACTGTGGTTCCACTCCAGGAATGACTGGATTTGGTGTACAATTTCTGCCATTTCCTGCCAGTTTTTTTTTCCTTCCTGGCACTAAAAAACCTCTCCCTCTTGAGTGGCTGTGGCTACCCAGGTTTTCCCATGGCCTGTATGTTTTGTATCTTTTTGTCCCCTTTAGATGGTGTGCCTGGCAATTTAAGTTATAGCACAGTCTTTCCTGTACTGAAGAGGTACACATTTCAGGGTGAAAAAGCTTACAGAAAGGGAGTTTGTATTTTCCTGTTGTCACATGGGCACGGCATTTTCTAGGGTGGTCATAGTTGCACGTCCCATCTGTTTTTCCAGATTTCCCATGTCTGCAGATACCAAGTGCATAGTATGTGCACAGGCTTGGTTTCCGTTTGCCTTGGGTTTCTGTGACTGTATTCCCTGTTGGTGCATGTTTACCTGTCTTATTCCTATCTTCCCTAGCACCAACAATGGAGCTCCCACAAGTTGTTTTTTGGTAATATATCCTCACTATTGCTAGTGGAGTCCTCTTGTTTGCTATTTCCTGCTGTATTTCTTGTTTGCAATATTGGTTTTATCTTATCTTTGACTACACTTGTTTCCCCACTATGGCTCCTGTCCCCTATGAGGTCATTTATATGCATTCCTTCCTGTGTGATTCTTTATCTTTTAAGTCCACGCCTCTTGCCAAGACCCTCGCATTTACTTCTCTTACAACCCCATCTATAAATATATTAAACCAGCACGGTGACATCACACATCCTTGTCTAAGGCCTACTTTTACTGGGAAATAATTTCCCTCTTTCCTACATACTCTAACTTGAGCCTCACTATCCTCATAAAAACTCTTCACTGCTTTCAGTAACCTACCTCCTACACCATACACTTGCAACATCTGCCACATTGCCCCCCTATCCACCCTGTCATACGCCTTTTCCAAATCCATAAATGCCACAAAGACCTCTTTAGCCTTATCTAAATACTGTTCACTTATATGTTTCACTGTAAACACCTGGTCCACACACCCCCTACCTTTCCTAAAGCCTCCTTGTTCATCTGCTATCCTATTCTCCGTCTTACTCTTAATTCTTTCAATAATAACTCTACCATACACTTTACCAGGTATACTCAAGAGACTTATCCCCTTATAATTTTTTCACTCTCTTTTGTCCCCTTTGCCTTTATACAAAGGAACTATGCATGCTCTCTGCCAATCCCTAGGTACCTTACCCTCTTCCATACATTTATTAAATAATTGCACCAACCACTCCAAAACTATATTATTACTATTATAATCAAGGGAGAAGCGCTAAACCCGGAGGATTATACAGCGCCTGGGGGGGGATGTGGAAGGCATTCAGGCTTAATTCGGGGAACTGGAGCACAGATCCAATTCCCTAAATCAAGAGCCCCTCACCAACATCAAGGAACCTTCATTGAGGGGACCAAAACTATATCCCCACCTGCTTTTAACATTTCTATCTTTATCCCATCAATCCCGGCTGCCTTACCCCCTTTCATTTTACCTACTGCCTCACGAACTTCCCCCACACTCACAACTGGCTCTTCCTCACTCCTACAAGATGTTATTCCTCCTTGCCCTATACACGAAATCACATTATAATTATTATTATAATCAAAAAAGAAGCGCTAAGCCATAAGGACTATACAGCGCTGCAGGGCAGGAAGCGATGGCATCAGGTGACAAAAGGGAGATGGATGAGTAATAGGTTACGGATAACAGCGGGGCAGTGGATGGTGAAAGGGTAAAGGGCAGCAAGAGACTGAACTAGAAAGGGCTGAGGGGAGTGCGAAAAGTATCATCAGAGTTTGTGGAGTAAATCAGTCGATGTCAAGAAGTCAATGAGAGAGTCAGGATTAAAGGAGGGTCCATCAGCAAGAAGGGAAGGTAAAGAGAGAGTAGTAGAACGAAGACGACGTTGGAGGTAAATTCTGCGTGCTCGTTGATAGAGAGGGCAGTCTAACAGAATGTGGCTAATCGATACTGGAACTTGACACTGCTCACAGAGAGGAACAGGGTGCCTCTCCATGAGATACCCATGAGTAAGACGAGTGTGGCCAATGCGAAGGCGGGAGAGAGTGGTCTCCCAACCTCGGCACTGATGACAAGAAGACGGCCAGTAACCTATGCTCGGTTTAATAGAATGAAGTTTGTTACCGAGCAGAGTTGACCAACGTTGTTGCCAACGGGTGCGAAGGTGGGTAGCTATTGCAGCAAAATAGTCCAGAAATGGAACACCTCGATAGGAAATTGGAAGGTCATGTACTGCTGACCGCGCAGCAGTGTCTGCCTGTTCATTGCCCTGTACGTCAACATGACCAGGGACCCAACAAAAAACAATATCTTTATGTTTGGTAGAGATACGGCGTAGCCAAAGTTGGATACGGAGAACTAGGGGATGAGATGTATCAAATTTTCGTATAGCCTGTAGAGCACTAAGGGAGTCCGAGACTACTACAAATGATGACATAGGCATAGATGCGATACGAATAAGTGCTGCAAGAATGGCAAACAGTTCAGCAGTAAAAATGCTAGCTGAAGATAGTAAATGCCCCCGCACGACGCTGTCCGGAAACACTGCTGCGAATCCGACGCCGTCTGAAGACTTAGAGCCATCTGTGTACACAGCGGTGGCATGAGAATGGGAGTGGAAGTGATCAAGAAAAAGAGAGCGGGAAGCCACCGTAGGCAGTTGAGCTTTCGAGCAAGGGAGTGAGAAAGAACAGACCCGAACAGCTGGAACTTCCCAGGGGGGTAGGGAAAAGTGAGATGCTACATGAACATATAAAGGTGGTAACTGAAGGGAAGACAAGAGTGAATGTAGGCGAAGAGAAAAGGGACAGAGCAAACAGGGGCGGCGAACGAATAAAGAATGTCTACTAATATCGGTGACCATTCTATAAATGGAAGGATTGTGTAGATCGTGAGAGCGTACATAGTAGTGAAGGCAATGGGCATCACGGCGATCAGACAAGGATGGAACATTTGCTTCTGTATAGAGGCTCTCAACAGGGGAAGAGCGAAAAGCACCAAGGCACAAACGTAAGCCTTGGTGATGGATAGAGTTAAGGCTAGAGAGAGTAGCAGGAGAGGCCGCGGAATAAATCTGGTCACCATAATCGAGTTTCGATAAAACGAGGGCTAAATGTAGGCGAAGCAGAGTTCGACGATCAGCTCCCCAGGAAAGATGAGCAAGGGTTTTAAGAAGGTTTAGCCGGCTGTGACAAGTTGCCTTCAGAGAGGTAATGTGAGGTTTCCAGGATAACCGACGGTCAAAGAGAAGGCCTAGAAACCTGACTGTATCACGTTCGGGGATACGGGAGCCATAGAGATACAAAGGATGATCGGAGATAACAGAGCGTCTAGTGAAAGTAATTTGGTGAGTTTTGGTACTTGAAAATTTAAACCCATGCGTGGTGGCCCAAGTGGAAACACGGTCGACCGCATGCTGGAGAGAAACTGCAATAAGGTGACAGTCAGCGCCTGCACAAGCAATAGCGAAGTCATCAACATAGAGTGATGACCAAATATTGGGTGGAAGAACAGAGGCCAAATCATTTATAGCAAGGAGAAAAAGTGTTGTGCTCAGAACACATCCCTGAGGGACACCTTCATCTTGGACGAAGTCCGGGGAAAGAACATTATTGACTCGAACACAGAAATGTCTGTCAGTTAAAAAGTTCTTAAGGAAGGATGATAGATTGCCTTGGAGGCCTAAGGAATGGGCCTGGGCCAAAATATTATACCTCCAAGTTGTGTCATATGCCTTCTCAAGGTCAAAAAATATGGAAATAACCGAGTGATTATTCGCAAAGGCATTACGAACATACGTATCCAAGCGTAGTAAGGGGTCTATGGTAGAACGACCCTTACAAAAGCCATATTGACTAGCGGAGAGACTGTTGCGAGTCTCTAAATACCACATTAAACGTTGATTTACGAGGCGTTCCATCACTTTGCAAACTGCACTAGTAAGAGCGATGTCCTGTAGTACCCGGTTTGCGGAAAGGGAGAACAATGGCAGATTTCCACAGCTGGGGAAGAACTCCTTGTGCCCAAATAAGATTGAAGAGGTGTAAGAGGACTACAAGCGCTGACCGATGTAAATGTTGTAACATACGAATATGAATGTCGTCAGGCCCAGCTGCCGATGATCGGCAAGCTGAGAGCGTTGCCTCCAGTTCTTGAAGTGTAAAAGGCACATTATACTGTTCTTCTTTGAGAGAAGAAAAATCCAAGGGTACTAACTCTCTGGCAGACTTTGAGGAAAGAAACGAGGGGCATAGATGGAGCCCTCAGGAAATACGGACCAGATGTGTGCCAAGTTCAATGGCAACGTCGAGAGGGTTTGCTACATCAACACCAGTGACCCATAGAACAGGAGCCGGGTCAGGAGAGTATTTACCACTCAATTTCCTCACTTTTTTCCAGACTGCACTCATAGAAGAAGCAGAGGTGATGGTGGAAACATAGTCTCGCCAACAAGTGCGTTTAGCTTCACGGATGACACGGCGAGCGATCGCACGCTTCTGCTTAAAATCAACAAGTCTCTCAGCGGTTCTATTGTACCGGTACCTGCCCCATGCAGCACGTTTCAAATGTACTGCACGAGCACAAGCAGGAGACCACCAAGGCACGCACTTCTGAGAATGCCTGCCTGAGGTTTGGGGTATAGAATGAGAAGCTGCGGTATAAACTGATGTCGAGAAGATGTGTAGGAGCTCATCAATGGAGGATGAAGAAGGAACCTCACTAAAAGCAGTGAGGTGTGAGTAAAGATCCCAATTTGCCCGATCAAATTGCTAGCGAGGGCTACGGAAAGGTGGGAATAGGAAGGAGAAGTAAGAATGATCGGAAAATGATCGCTGTCATGTAAGTCTGGTAAAACAGACCAGGTGAAGTCTAGTGCAGTGGAGGAAGAGCAGACTGATAGATCGATGCAAGAGAGAGTATGAGTATGAGGATCAAAATGGGTGGGAGTACCCGTATTTAAAACATGGAGGGGGTGAGAGGCGAGAAAAGCCTCCAACTGAATGCCACGTGAGTGACAATGAGACCCCCCCCAGAGGAAATGGTGGGCATTAAAATCACCAAGTAACAGAAGTGGTGGTGGTAAGGATGAAACAAGAAAGGCAAAGTCTGGGATAGAAAATGCTCGAGAAGGAGAGAGATATAAAGAACATATTGTAAACCACTTATTCAAGTGGATACGGGCTGCAGTGTAATGCAGCGAGGTATGGACAAATAGTTGACAGTACGGAATATCATTGCGTAGAAGAAGGGCACTTTCATTAAAGGTCCCATCTGAGAAAGGATCCGACGAATACAATAAATTATAGCCTGAGATAGGTTGGAAAACAGCCGAGTGTAATTTTGGTTCTTGGAAAGCAACATCTGAAGCTCACCCCGATTACCCCTGAGGCCGCGGATATTCCACTGTAAATAGGCCATGATTGGCGATGAAGAAAATATCAGGATTCTGTAGGTAAAGGCACCTACGGACTAGAGGGGTTAGAAAAGTCAATGTGTGGTGGCATTGGAAGATGTTCAAGTAGCGAAGGAACGGAGCGTTGTGAAGAATGGGGTTGTGAAGATGGAGGAGAGGGAAGAGAAGGAACCGGAAGTGAATCAGTGTCCATTGAAGGTTTAGTCGCTGCAATATATTCTGAAATGGCTTCAAGTGTTTCTGAATTCAAAGATGTATGGGAGACCATATTGGAGATAGGAGGAGGAGGGTGAGTAAAGATTGGGACAGTAATGGACTGTACCAAAGTAGAGGGGGAGGGAAAAGTGTAAGGGACTGGAGATGAAGTGTGGGGGGGGACAGAAGAGGCAGAAACCTGGGAGGTGGCAGAAGAAGGAGAAACTTGGGAGGGGACGGGGGTGGAAGGCATAGTACGAGGAGGAGGGTGAAACTCCACACTTGTAATAGAGCCAGAGAGAGGGGAAGAACTAGGTACAGAGACTGGAAAGGTAAAGTGTGGAGGTGGAAGAAGTTAAGGAAGGGGCAAAGAAGATTTGAGCAATGTGGATTTTTTGGACTTCTGAGAAGTAGAGGGGCGATTGGTATTAGGTGTCGTACGAGGTCTTGTCGATACTGGGGCTTGTGAGGAAGGACGCGAAGATGTGAGAAGAGACTGAGTTGTAGTCGGGACGTCAGAGCCAAGGACAGCAAAAGGATTAGATGCCAGAGTGGCCATGGGAGGGGTAACAACAGAGGAGGCTGCAGAAGATGGGACCCCAGAAGTGGGGGGATGTTTTGAAACACGAGAATAAGAAACACGGTGTAATCTCCCTTGGAGGCGGAGATAAGTAACTGCCATAGCATAAGGGAGACCTTCTGCCTCTTTGAGGCAACGGATTTCACATTCATTTAAGTAGACTTGGCAATGGCGGGAGTACGAAGGGTGAGCTTCATTACAATTAAGGCAAGATGGAGGTTGACTGCAAGATGTATTAGAACGGTCGTCGGCACCACAGACTGGGCATTCGGCTGTAGATCTGCAATATTTCGCTGGGTGACCAAAACGCCAGCAATTTCTACACTGTTGCGGTATAGGTATCACCTTTCGAACCTGCAACCGATGTCCCACAACATATACAGAGGACAGGAGTTCTCGGCTGTCAAAAGTTAAACGAGCCACATTGCAAGGGTAACGTCTCCACCCACGGGCAGGAAGGACATAAGTGTCTACTTTGAGGATTGGGAGATCCTGGAGTTCCAGCTGTTCAAAAATGTCATTGCCACATGACTGGAAATTCTGTTGGACTATGGTATGGGGCAGAATGACAGTACCACTACAAGAATTGAGAGAAAGATGTTTTTCAATATTGATAGTAGTATCGATATTCGAAAGGAGAAAAAGATCATGAGCTTGGGTAGCATTCTGGACAGCGACGATGCGTGTACCGCTCTTGAGAGCATGAAATGAAATATCTCTACCATGACGCAGGAGCGCTTTGCCAATACTATGGTCAGAAAGATAGGCAGAAGAAGAAGTCGGTCTTAAAGTAAAGAATTTAGTTCATTGTGTGGTCCGAAACTGAGCGTGGAGAGGGAGTGCATGACGTGTCAGTCTTTTCCGAGTAGAATGGGAAGGTAACGAAGGAGCATCATCAGGAGATTAACGTTGGCATTTAGGAGTAGGACCGGAGTTGGTCCGGCGTGAAATGGGCTGGCGATTCGAAAATTGCCGTACCGTAGAGGGAGAGGCCGGAAGCATAGTCAAAGGAGAGCGGAGGTTAGACAAATCGAAGGAGTCAGTCGAGGCCCCGGTACCTGAAGCGGGTGAGGAAACAGCACCAGCAAGAGGTACAGGGGCATCAGGAGTGTCCGAAGAGTGGTCCAAAAACAAGGCAGGGTCAGAATGGGGTGCGGTATCAAGAAGGGGCCCGGGGGTAGTGGGTTCATGGATTGGGTTCTCCATGGTTAGGTTACTCCTTTGCTTTTGTTTTTAAGAAAAAAAAAAAGAAAGAAGAAAAGAAAATAAAAATAAAAAAAAGAATAAAAAAAGGGGGGAGCGGGGAGGAATAGTTCCCAGGAGGAATGAAGGGGCCGGAAATCTCCCTCCGTGCCCAAGAGGACCTCAGCACCGCTAGTAGCGCAGATGCAGCATGGAACCCGTGCCATACCCTACCCTTCATGCCAGTAAACCAGCAATCCGGGATAGCAACCTCACATCTGCCGAGCTACCTAGGTGGACAAAAGAGAGGGCGGCCGGATATCCGCCACAAAGCATACCTCCTTCGGCCACCACCCCCGGAATCTGAAAGGTGGCTTCCAGAGATACACCCGTCACCCGAAAGACACCCAAAGCTACTCCGGGATACTGGAGAGGGATCGGGACATCCCCAGGTGATCCAGATTCCACGGCAAACTACGCCACCGCCAAGAACCTCAACGGAATGGGATGGACCCCGGTATCCTTTCCCCTACCTAGGAACTAACGCGCCTGTGGGAGAAATCCCAAAGGCCAAAAAGAGGAAGGGCAAAAGGGAGGGGTGGGGAGGAGGAGGAGGAAAGGAAAAAGGGGAGGATGGGATAGGGAGGGGGGGATTGGGGGGTAATTAGGTTCGGTCTGAGGAAGGAGACCGACAGGTCTGATTCCTCAGACCAAGAGCCTCTTCACCACAACAAGGAGCCCCCCTTGAAGAGGTCCCCATGGACAATAGAAGAAATAAAGAAGAACAAGAGCTATTTAGAAAAAGGAGAAAAACCTAGATGTATGTATATATATATGCATGTGCATGTCTATGAAGTGTGACCAAAGTGTAAGTAGGAGTAGCAAAATATCCCTGTTATCTAGCGTGTTTATGAGACAGAAAAAGAAACCAGCAATCCTACCATCATGCAAAACAGTTACAGGTTTCTGTTTCACAGTCATCTGGCAGGACGGTAGTTCTTCCCTGGGTGGTTGCTGTCTACCAACCTACTACCTACTTAATATCTATCTTATTTTTAAGGGAAGGGGTATGAATTACACCAGTTCCTGTAACACTGCCATATTATTTTCACAGTCTTCATATATACACTATTGAAATCCTACACCTTTTCTGGTATAATATTAGGTACTATCTGATTTATACTTATTGTATTTGCATTTACCCTTGGTAAATATAATTGTATTGCATTGCACTATGACAAAAGGAAAACTGTGGTATGATTACACCAAGGCAAAAAGGAAACACAGCTAAAGCAAGTCAATATCTTATTTATTGCGATCCTTGTTAACAGGACACTGATCCTGGGAAACCATAGCCTCATTTGCTGAAACAGATTCATACTGTATTATTTGCATTAAACCAAACATTCTTACATTACACAAAATAACAATAATAGAGAATCCAGTCATATGAGGTTACAGTGTAGTACTGTACTATATACATGTACTGTAAATGTTATTAGAGGTAAGTATGAAAACACTACTTAACTCTATTCCAGGTACACCAAAACTACATGAATAAATAAAGGAAATTACTGTATATGTATCTGAAATCAAAAACAATTCAAAACACATATACATACTTATTATATATAATACGTATAGTACAGTGGAACCTCGATTTACGAGTGTCCCAACATACGAGTTTTTCGAGATATGAGCAGATGCTCGGTCAATTTTTTTGCTCTGTGTTACAAGCCAACATCCAAGTTACGAGCAAATTTCCCCCACTTCCCCCTCAACCCACAACTGGCACACCTCGCTGGTCGATATTTTGCTCTGAGTTACAAGCCAAGATCCGAGTAACAAGCGAGTTTCCCCCACTTCCCCCTCTACCCACAACAAGCACACCACGCTGGTCGATTTTTTGCTCTGGGTTACAAGCCAACATCCGAGTTACGGGTGAGTTTTTCCCGCTTCCACCTCAACCCACAACTGGCACACCTCGCTTGTTTATCTACGATTTCATGCTTTAATTCCATGGACATCATCCTCTTTTTCTTCTCAGCACTGTCGTTTGCGCTTACTTTCTTTCTTAGGACCCACGGTTAGAAAAAAGAAATTTGGCAAAATAACTGCACAAAATGCAAGCAAAACACAAGAGAAATGCTTCCACAGCGAAGTAAACAGTGCACTGAGCTGGCGGCATTCTGAAGCTCCTCATTATTATTATTATTATTATTAATTGAGGGAACTGAAGCTCACTTGTTATTATTAATAATAATAATATGTAATTATTAATTTAGGGAACTGGAGCACAGATCCAATTCCCTAGATCAATGTAAAGTGTAGCATTAAGAGTGTAGCAAGTTAAGTGATTAAGTGATAGAAAAAGGACGAAATGAAAAGAACTCCTCCAATGTTATTGTTGGTGTTTATAGGGCCACTGACAGCATACACCGCTCTGCCTATCATTTCACACCCTCAACCTCTGCCAGCACCTCTGCCCCAAGGTAAGTTTATTTCTTTACATTGTCTATTATGTTTCAAATAATGTTTTTATACAATATTTCTTATTTATAAAAACACTGTTTCAGTGTTTTCCTTATGAAACTAGTGATCTAGTGCAGTTAGCCTCACAAACACACCATTTTTTCTTATGATAAGAGCATGGGAAGATATAGTCAGAGCGGGAGCAGGAATGGCTGCCACTACTAGTCACATAATGACATGTATTTTATTCATTCTAGAGTATACATCATGTTCCTATGTTATTTATATTGTTTATTATATCATATAAGATGAACTGTGATAGATAAATAAGCTGTAGAGTTGATATTAGTGTCATATTGAAGTATTCTGTTCTGCTCCCTAGAACAGGAATTTCGCCGGAATGGATTAATGGCACTTCAATTAATTTAAATGAGGAAAATTGATTTGATATACAAGAAAACTGAGTTATGAGCAAAGTCACGGAACAGATTAGACTCTAAGTCGAGGTTCCAATGTATATGTATTATACATATATGATAAATTAGAAATACAGTACCACAAAGTACATGAGTAAATATGTTTGAGATTTTATAAATAATAATTTGGCACAAAAAACAATATCAGAATGAAATATATAAAGTAATTTGGGTACAAGAAAACATATTTGAGCAAAACAAAAAATTTCCCACTGTGCTTTGGATAACTTGAGTCTGCATTAATTTTTTTAATGCATTTTTAAAGAGGGGAAGAAAGAGAATATAAAAACCGAACATTGGATTAAAAAAAAAATTGACATTTGGACTTTAATGTGTGCATGCACATCATACCCAAGATAATTAGCAGGAAACTTAATCACAAAATACTATCTCAATACTACAGTATATACTGACTACATGGAGTATGGACTCATCCAAACTTGAAAATAATGCCTGCTATTCCATACTTTTTTTTTTAACACTTTTCTTTTCTTGGCTACATTATTTGTCTTGGGGATGGGCTAAACCCATAAGGGTCATACAGTGCCTGGGGAATGAGAATGAGAGGTAATCAGGTTTGATGCAAGAGGAGAGTAACTCCAATTCCTTGGATCAAGAGCCCTCACCAGCATTAAGGCATCTCCCCCCCATGCAAAGATTCCTAGGCTTTAGCCTCATCAGAGCAGTTGTATCACTAACAGGTGCAGTATTTAATTACTTTAACTAATTGGCATGTACACTGGCAAGCCCCTCTTGCTTTCCTCTTAGACAAAATATATACTGCTTTTATTAAAGAACATATACAAAAATATTTTTAAAGCTTGTCTTCAAAGTTATACTGACTAGCCTACAGAACTTTTTTATATATACCAGTAAATATTTATGTGATCTGTCCAAGCTTTAGAGAAAATAAAGACATTTTAGACCTTTAATTCATTCACTTCATGCATACACATGATACAGTACTCATATGAGCTATCTGAATTAATATCAAAAGAAAAAATTAAATTCTCACTAATTGCAATTACCTTTCTTTCAAATAAACTCCGGAAATTTAAAATAATAAAAAAATGCAAACGTAAATTTTAGCACTATAAATATAGTTCATTATAGTAACTGCATTCTGAATATAATTCTCACTGCTCAAAACCGCAACAGCCAAATGACGAGATAAAATAGATAATTGGTTAATATTTGTTAATGGCTTTTAACAAAGTAAACGTTTATCACCCAAAATTTCTAAGTGTGGTACAGGTTGGTCATCGCTAATCTAGCACAAATTTCAGCTAGCATAATTTCAAATCTCTGGGGTCGCCACACCAACCTGCCACTACTGTTTGGTGGCGCTACTTGCTGCATAAGTAATTCCAATTTCGTTTCTCCATTTGTTATAACCTGCTCACTTTTAACCCTAGCCATGGTTCCAACAAATAAAAGAAATGCTTTTCAAAGTGCAAAGCACATACATTGTACATTGTCCATAAAAGATAAGGTAGCTTTGAAGCCACTGTCGGTTGTCATGAGCTCGGCTCATTCAGATAAGCTGTGACTAGTAAATTTGGGCCTACATATGAGAGAATAGGTCTGTGTGGTAAGTGTACACTATAAAAAACAATCCTGCAGCATGCAGTGCATACTGAGAAAACACAGCGACCATGCTTTTGATGTAAAACAGCGACTCTACTGTGTATTATCATATGGTTGTATTCTCATTTTTTTTGGGTCTCATTTGACAGAATGGAAGACATATTACAGAAATAGATATAATTTTGATTGGTTTCATGTTGGAAAGTACCTTAAAATTGAGCTCAAATTAGCAGAAATGTTGATTTTTCCAGATGTTCAAGAGTAAACAAATGACATCACCGTCCAATACATGTCCAACTGGCCAGTCTAATACGTGGTCACAAATGGGTTGACATTATTTATACCATTATTACAAAAATGCAGTAGCCTGCATAACAGTAAATCTTCTAGTTTTTGTGTAAATAAAAATTCAAAATGGAAACCAAGTGTAATATAAGAGGGGCCTGGAGCCATTACTAATGAACAGAGAAAATGTTATTTTAGTGCAAGGAATGTTTACACTGTTTATTCTGGACCCTATTTTGAAATTGGCATCTCTTGAAATTTGTGTGAAATGGCCAAATTACCGATTCCTGACCACTTCATTGGGTAGTTGAAATAGGCAAGTGGGTGGTTTCTTGTACTCAATCGACAGAATAGAAGGAATTCTAGCAAAATAGCAATCAGTTTGGTAGACTGGAACAATGGAATGGGCTAAGAAAAAAAAAAAAGGGCCTAAAGTGAATGAAATCACCAGTGCATAAATACATTGCCATTATGTTAAGTGTATTCAAGTCTTCAAGTCTTCAAGTCTTCAAGCTGGCACTGGACAAGCACCTAAAGTCAGTTCCTGATCAGCCGGGCTGTGGCTCGTACGTTGGTTTGCGTGCAGCCAGCAGCAACAGCCTGGTTGATCAGGCGCTGATCCACCAGGAGGCCTGGTCACAGACCGGGCCGCGGGGGCGTTGACCCCCGAAACTCTCTCCAGGTAAACTCCAGGTATTCTAACCTAACCACTCTGTATCCAGAAAATCACTAATCTGACATTTTACACGTCCCGATGATGCTGGATTAGTGATGGTCAACCTGTGTTAGTAAATAGTGATGGTAAAGTACTTCATAAAACATGCTTGATGTGATCATAGTTATGAGATAAATAGAAAAGACCATCAGGCAGTACTGTAATGTATACATACAGCTACCACCTCAAATGGAGTTCATCCTAATGGGAAAATCTGAAATAAAGGTAATGTATACTTTAAGAAATTCTCATGAATACCATGGTATTAATACCAGCTCTCAAACAAATTAACCCTTTCAGGGTCCAGACCCCCAATCTGAAACTTGTCCACAGGGTCCAAGAATTTAAAAAAAAAAAATTGTTATTTTTTCTTATGAAATGGTAAAGAAACTTTTTCTGATGGTAATAAAACAAAAAGTACGAAATTTGATGGGAAATTGGCGAAATTACGCTCTTGCGAATTTTGCCGTGACAGCAATATTTACGCATCTGCAATTTTGCCCACTTTTGACTCCCATTTTAGGCCAATTACATTATTCCAGTCGACCAAATTCTTTGCTATTTCGCTAGTATTACTTCTATTTTATCGACTGAGCACAAGAAATCGCCCAGTCAACTATTTCAACTATCCAATACAGTGATCAGAAATTGGCAATTTGGCAAATTTCACACAAAGTTCAAATACACCTGCTCGACATACGACCATTTGACTTACGACCGTGTTTTGTATGCCAAATTTCTGGGAAATAAACAACTGTTTGTGTTGTACACAGTATTTATCCTAAACCTTACAGTATAAAATACAGTACTAACAGCATAAAAAGTAAAGTAAAAAATGAAATACTAAAATAAAACAATAAAATAAAGTCATTACAAAAATGTGATGTTGATATTCAGTAGTAAGGTTCAACTTACGTCCATTTCAATTTCCGACCGGTTGGTCGGAACTGAACTCGGTCGTAAGTCGGATGGTACCTGTATTCCATTTTCAAAACAGGGTCCAGAAAAAACAATGCAGGCACTCCTGGTACTAAAATAACATTTCCTCTGTTTATTAAACATTTCCTCTGTTTATTAGTTATATTTCCAGGCATTGCAAATGAACTCCATTTTGATTTTTTATTCACACCAAAAAATAGAAGATTTATTGTTATGCAGTATTGTAATAATTGTATAAATAATATCAGTGCATTCGTGAATGCACATTAGACCCGGCAGCTGATGTGTATTGGACGCGTGATGTCATTTCTTTACTCCTGAACATCGGCAAACATCGAACATTTCAGCTTTGAGCTCAGTTTCAAGCCATTTTCAGTACTAAAACCAATCAAAATAATCTGTTTCTATAATATATCTTCTATTCTATCAAATGAGACCAAGAAACTGCAAATACAACTGTAAAAAACACATAAGAAAACACCGCAAAGTCGCTGTTTTAATCCAAAAATACGGTCGCAGTCTTTTTTTCTCATCATCCACTGCATGCTGCAGGATTTGTTTTATGTGGTGCACATTTACCTCATAGATGTATTCTCTCATATCTAGGCCCAAATTTACCGCTCACAGCTTATCTGAGTGAGCTGAGCTTATGGCATAGAACTACAGCTTGGACCCTGGCTTCAAAGCCGTAGAACTGCAGGATGGACTCTCAAAGGGTTAAAGAAATAACAATCATCTCATTTAAATACTCAACAAAATACTAATGTACAGAATTTGTAAATGCAAATTCAGGGATCATTCTTTGCATTTATCAGTAAATGTTGATTTACATGTACATCAATTGAGTTTCACGTTATTCTTATACCCAGGCTAGCTACATAATGGAGATGTCTTTTGGCGAAGGTATATCAAAGAGGCTAAAAAAAAAAAAGGGTAAATGCATGGATGTTAAAAATGTTTCTCGATAATAAAAATTTGGAAAGTCCAGTTTAGAAAATTGTAGTGTAAATTACACACTTACATTCTAGCTAGTGAATAACTTTATCCCAATATCACATGCATGGAATTAGTGCAACAGTCTTCAAAAGAACACATGCTCTAATAGTCCCTACTAATGTCAAGTGAAACCTTTATAATACATAATTTAACAACTGTATAAATTCTGCATATATCACCTGTTAGGGAGACTAACTGTTCTATTAAATTTTCCAGTGAATGCTAATACAGGTTGGCCATCACTAAACTGGCAATAAGTAATCCGGCACCAACTTTAGCCAGCATAACTTCAAATTTCCAGGGCCGCCACACCAACTTGCGGCTACTGTTTGGTGGCGCTACTTACTTCATAAGTCATTCCAATTTCTTTTTCTCCATTTATTGTTATAACCTGCTCACTTTTAGCCCTAGCCATGGTTCCAACAAATAAAAGAAATGCTTCTCAACGTGTAAAGCACATACACCATACATTGTCCATAAAAGATAAGGTGGCTTTGAAGCCACTGTCGGTCGCCATGAGCTCAGCTCACTCAGATAAGCTGTGACTGGTAAATTTGGGTCCACATATGAGAGAACAGGTCTGTGTGGTAAGTGCACTATATAAAAAATCCTGCAGCACGCAGTGGACGAGAAAAAACTGCAGCAGTGTTTATGGCGTAAACCTGACTTTACAGTGTAGTATTTATGTATGGTTTGTATGGATGTACAATTGAAGAATTGTGGCACAATTTTATGTAACACGTCGTAAAATTAATTTAACACAGTTCAGTTTGCGGGAAGGAAAAAAAATTCCCATTTTCCTCAAGCAGCTGCCTTGTTGTGGAGCAGCGGGGAAGACCTCCCGCCATCCCCTGCTACCCCCCCGACACCACCCCAACATCCCAGCATTCGTACTTCATATGTGTCCAGTCTTTCTTCTCTGCTACAAGTTAGCTGTGTTTGTGAATTGTGTTTTGATCTTTTAATTACTGTATCTTGTATCTGCCAAGCAATCCTGACACCCAGTAGGCATACCAGTGTTGCGAAAAGTGGCAAGAAAAGGTATAAGCATTTAAGTCTTAGAAATAACCAAGAAAACAAAGATATTAGACAAGAGATAACCTGTGGTGTAATGAAGTGTTACTTTGTACACATAAAAAGAGGTAAACATAAGTTTGTGTGACTGACTTACTGAATGACTTACTGACTTAAATGAATAGCTTACTGACTTGACTGACTTACTGAATGACTTGTAATAAAGTTGATAGAATTACCGACAATATGTAGAGTAAAAGGACACACATGCAACTAGCGTGACATTTTTATTGTGGCAACGTTTTGCTCTTCAGGAGCTTTGACAAGCTGTAATGGCTTGACAAAGCTCCTGGAGAGCAAAACGTTGCCACAATAAAAATGTCACATTAGTTGCACTTGTGTCCTTTACATCAATGACTTGACTGACTTACTAAATGACTTGAATGACTTGAGTGACTGAATAACTTGACTTACTGACTGAATGACTGACTTGAAGTTAGATACTCCGGTACAGCCATTGACTTCAATACCAGAACCACTACCATCTACCTCAGCCCAGTAGGGTCACAGCATAACTTTCCACTCTCTTCACAATCATCCACAAACAAGCACCCACAATTTAAGGTAAGAAATACTCTTATTTCTGTTACATTTGTAGTCTTGAGCAGTAAAAACAACATAATACATCACAAAAATGAACTACAATTACATATTCACTTTTATTTTGGTAAGAGGTGGAGGCCTAAAAAAAGTTGTTTGGCTTTTTGGGGCTCTGAGGAACATAACCCTATTTTTCCCATAAGTTCTTCAGTTCATCTAACACGTTTTTTTTACCTAGCATGGCATTTTCAGGAAAGTAACTACCGTGTTAAATGACGGTCTACCGTATTCTCATTTTTTTGGTCTCATTTGTTAAAATGGAAGATATATTAAAGAAATAGATATAATTTTGATTGGTTTCATGCCTGAAAGTACCTTAATATTGAACTCACAGTAGAGGAAATGGCTGATTTTTGCCAATGTTCAAGAGTAAACAAAATGATGTCACCATCTAATACGTTTCCAATTGCCCAGTCTAACACGCAGTCATGAATGTGTTTACATTAATTATACAATTATTATAATAATGCAGTAGTCTGCATAATAGTAAATTTTCTATTGTTTGCATGAATAAAAATTCAAAATGGAAAGCAAGCATAATACAGTGGTCCCTCGTTTTTCGTAATTAATCCGTTCCTGGAGCCGTTACTATAAACGAAATTTATGATTTACGAATCAATTTTCCCCATAAGAAATAATGTAAATACAATTAATCCGTTCCTGACACCCAGAAGTATTAAAACAAAAAAATTTTTAATATGAAATATACATGTAGTACATAAACAATACAATGGGAAATGATGAATGAAACATTAACAGCATAACACTTACCTTTATTGGAGATTCTTCTTAGTGTATGGGAGACTGGAGGAGGAGAGAGTGGATTGTTTATAGTTTGGAAGGGGAATCCCCTTCCATCAACACCTCAGGTACCAATTGCTTTTCTGGGGTTGCTTGTCTTCTCTGTTTCTTAATGCCACTAGGACTACCTTGAGAGTCAATGGAGTCCTGTCTCACAAAATAACTGTGGAGAGAGCTCTGTTTCTGGCGTCTCTTTAACACTTCCCTAAAATGGCCCAAGACTTTGTCACTGTACATGTTGCCAATATGGCTTGCAACAACCTTGTTAGGGTGATGTTTCTCCATAAAGCTTTCCATCTTACCCCACATAGTAAAAATCTCTTTAATTTCTGAAGAAGGCACCTTCTTCCATCTCTCTTCCTCCTCCTCCTCTGCAGCAAGATTCTGAGCTGCGATGTGTTGCTCTTCCTGCTGAAGCTCTTTCAGCTCCTCAGTGGTGAGCTCTTCGTTGTGGTCTTCCATCAATTCTTCCACATCCTCCAAACTCACATCCAACCCCAAGGAACTCCCCAGTGCCACAATTGATTTTGCAACAGACATAGGCTCATCAGGGTCAGTCCCAAACCCTTCAAAATCCCTCTTGTAGACACAATCTGGCCACAATTTTCTCCAGGCAGAGTTCAAAGTCCTGGTAGTCACTCCCTCCCAAGCCATACCTATAAGGGTAATGCAATGGAGAATGCTGAAGTGTTCTCTCCAAAATTCCCTTAGGGTCAAGTGAGTGTCTGTGGTCACAGTCAAGCACCTGTGAAACATTGCTTTTGTGTAGAGGTTTTTAAAGTTTGCAATGACCTGCTGGTCCATGAGCTGGAGGAGAGGAGTGGTATTCGGGGGCAAGAACTTTACTGTGATGAACCCAAACTCCTCAAAAATTAGGTCATCCAAGTTTAGAGGATGAGCAGGTGCATTGTCCATTACTAGCAGGCACTTGAGATCCAATTTCTTTTCCAGGAGATACTCCTTCACACTAGGGCCAAACACTTCATTGAACCACTCGACGAAAATTTCCCTTGTGACCCATGCCTTACTATTAGATTTCCAAAACACACACAATTTACTCTTCATAACATTGTTTTTCCTGAACACTCTGGGATTTTCTGAATTGTACACTAGTAATGGCTTCACTTTGAAATCCCCACTAGCATTAGCACAGAACATTAGCGTTAGCCTGTCTTTCATAGGCTTGTGTCCTGGCATTGCCTTTTCCTCTTGTGTAATGAAGGTCCTCTTTGGCATTTTTTCCAAAAGAGGCCTGTTTCGTCACAATTGAACACTTGTTCAGGTTTCAGTCCTTCAGCCTCTATGTACTCCTGGAATTCATGAACATATTTTTCAGCTGCCTTGTGGTCCGAACTGGCGGCCTCACCATGCCTTACCACACTGTGTATGCCAGTACGGTTCTTAAATCTCTCAAACCAGCCTTTGCTGGACTTAAATTCACTCACTTCACCACTATTTGCAGGCAATTTCTTTACCAAATCTTCATGCAACTGCCCAGCCTTTTCACAAATAATCGAAGTCATAAGAGTATCTCCTGCTAATTGTTTCTCATTTATCCACACCAATAATAACTTCTCAACCTCTTCCAGTACTGGTGATCTCATTTTTGTCAGCATAGTTACTCCCTTTGCAACAACAGCATCCTTGATTTCCTTTTTCTTGGCCACTATGGAACATAAGGTTGTGTAGGGTTTCTTATACATCCTGGACAGTTCGGCCACACTTGTACCACTTTCATATTGTTCAATGATGGTTTTCTTAAATTCAATCGTATTTCTCACTTCTTTACCACAGGCTTGGCACTAGGAGCTTTCTTTGGAGCCATGGTAGCTTATTTAGCACTTGCAAGCACTAAAATAAATGGAATATTATGAAATATTTCGCTGGAGCATGTGAGGGGACCTTCGCTCACTGGTAAACAATGCCAGACTGGCTGCCGCCACGGCTCACGCCGTGAGTACGCGTCCCAGACGAACTACGACTCGCTAGTCAACCTATGAAAAGCGAGTCTAAGTTTATACGAAAATACCCCTATGATTGGCGAAATTTACGATTGCCGAGAACTACGAAAAGCGAGGGATCATTGTATAAGAGGGGCCTGGAGAAGTGACTAATGAACAGAGAAAATGTTATTTTAGTGCTAAGAATGTCTGCACTGTTTATTCTAGGCCATATTTTGAAATTGTCATCTGAAATTTGTGTGAAACTGGCTAAATTACCAATTTCTGACAACATAATTGTGAGTTTGGTAGACTAGAACAATGGAATGGGCCAAAAATAGGGCATAAAGTAGGTGAAATTGCCAATGTACAAATATCGCCATTGGGTTAAGTGTATTCTAACCTAACCATTCTGTAATCCGGCACCCTAAAGGTCCTGGTGATGCTGAATTACTGATGGCCAACCTGTACTGTATTCCATGCAGGTATTGCACTGTAACGTGTATGATTTCATGATTGGAATATCACAATGATATGTTTTTTGACAGAAGGTAAACAAGGCTCAATATATTACCAATTCAATCTATTTCTAGGCTGAACTGAACTATCTCAAAATCTTTTTTCACAAGATTTATCACAAGTTCATATTGCAAATAATTTGGCCTAAAGATATGACTCCTAATCTATCTAAATTTTTAAGCTACTCCATTATTTTTATTTAATGAGATATAAGTTCTGATTTACCTGTATACTGAAAGCCTATAACTCTTACCCACAAAGAAAAAAATATTCCTAGCATATTTACTTCATGCTTGTGTCTTTACTTGGATTTAAAAATACTTACATTATTGTATAACAACAACTTATTCCTTTCTTATGAAAATGAATGTGTACAAGACACTTAAAAAAAAATTATCAGGTTAGTGTGCTCACTCATTACCTTTTTATTAAATATTACTCAGTAAGAGAGAATTTACAGTCAGTGCAAAATCCCACCCACATTAACAAAACTCTGGTAAAAATCAAATACCACACTAGAGAATACAAAATAAGGTACTACAGGCATACCTCACTAATATGGTGCTTGTCTATTATATTTATGTTTATTATTTTCGGCTGTGATGCTGACTGGCACCATTTTGTTACCCAAGCTGTTTACAGCATTTATGCACTTCGTGAGCATTGCTGAAATGACAACGAAGGATTTAGAACACTACGCTGGCTTACTTGATACAGTAGTGGCAGGCTTTAAAGGACTGATGCCAATTTTTAAAGAAATTCTATAGTGCATAAAATACCATGAAACAGTATACTGTATGTATTATGCTACAGAGAAATCTTTCATGAAAAGAAATGCCAGTTAATGATGCAAACTTCATTGTTGTCTTTTAACAAGAAAGTGCCATAGCCACTCTAACCTTCAACAGCAAGTAGATTTACCATTCAACACCCATCAACATCAAGGCAAGACTCTTCACCAGCAAAGAGAATAAGATTCAGTGAAGGCTCAGACGATGAAGCTCCACTATGCCATTCAGCCTTCCTTCAATATTTACTTCTAAAATGTTCATTCCTTAGTCACCATAAACAAAGGACAAAAATATTTTAAAGTTAGCAAAACAGTACTGTAGCATTCTTATATATGTTTACTTTTGAATCATTTTTTTAGGCCTAGCACTATTGAGCACTTAATAAATGACAGTGTAAACATTTTCTGGGCTTTTATAAGCTCTGGCAAGTGAAGAAAAAGACTGCAATTTGCTTTAAGATAATATCTGCTTTACAGTGATGGTCTGGAACCTAACCCACCATATTAGCAAGGTTGATGAAGTATACCTGTATTATAAAAGCAGTAGTAATAGACAGTTTCTCATTTCAACAAACTGATACAACTTTTCTTCTTTTTAACACACTGGCTGCCTCCCACCAAGGCAGGGTGACCCAAAAGAAAGAAAACTACAACTACAGATACAAAACTACTTCTGAATACCTAATTGATACAGTACAATAAACTGAAGTTTGTATATAGTACAGAAATTTAAATGTACAAGTTACATATACATTCACATGCAATATACTGAGGTAAAATAGATTCAAAGACAAAGATTAAACTTGGCACAAAAAAAAATTAAACTTATTAATAATTTAAAAGGGCAAACAAATGAGAAATTATATACATAGTGACAGTAAGGAATGTCAGGCACACTATTCATGTGAAAAACTTCACTGTATACCTTTCGTGGAATGCAGTCTTCTGAAAATCACCTCAACATCTCTACCTGGTGCTGTACAAAATCTGCATAACACATATTTTTACTACCCAATGACATTCTATTTATTTACAGGACCTATGTTTTCCCATGTGGAAAATGAGCTCTTTACTTTCTATGGTGATAATGTGAAGAAAATTCACCAAATATTTTTCCAATGCTCAAACCCTGGACTAGAATTCCTATATGTTGATAAAATATTTATTATTATTATTACTCAGAAACATATAATAAATCTTTATGGATCATATAGTTTCAAGTTGACCAGTTTCCTTAAAAAAAAGTCAATGTGAATCTGCATTATATGTGGGAATTTCAGCAAGTCAGCCAGTTATACTGAGTACATAATGGTGTAGAATCATTAGTGAATTTTGCATGCTCTCCAGAAGATAGGGTAAGCTATTAAGATTTAGTGAACTGATAGTGAGACTTGGCATTTCTTTGCAGGGATGTACTGGGTGTTATCCCATGTGGTATCCTTGTGCAAGTCACATGTGTCTGATTTATAAATGTGAGTGTAATAACTGTAGTTCTTCATACTGACAATGTTGGAAAGAAGATAGCTAGGAGCCTAACCGAGGCTTGATTAAAAAAATTGTTGACTTCTAACTCTAAATCATTGTTGAGAGAGTACTGGAAAATAGTCTGAAAAGGAACCCTTGTGGAAGACTGGTAGTTTATGAATAGCTGATTAAGTGGCTGAGTCTATAGATTCGTTTTTCTGAGCACTGGCATGTTCAAGGACCCAGCAAAAATGAAAAGAAATTGTGCTTGCTCAAAATATGATGTAACCATTGTTGTATACAAAAAACAATGAGATGTTTGGACTCAAATTATTAGATGGCTCGTAACATGCTGTACAGTGGACCCTCGACCAACGATGGCATCGTCTAACGTTAAATCCAACTAGCGATACATTTTAACGCAAAAATTTTGCCTCGACTAGCGCTAAAAAACTCGACCAATGCGATTCGTTCTGTTCGAGACGCATCCACTTGTGGCCTGAGCGCGCCAGTGTTTACAAGCCAGCCAGCCACCGTGGTCCCATCCAAACATACAATCGGAACATTTCATATTATCACAGCGTTTTTAGCGATTGCACCTGCAAAATAAGTCACAATGGGCCCCAAGAAAGCTTCTAGTGCCAACCCTACAGCAAAAAGGGTGAGAATTACTATGGATATGAAGAAAGAGATCATTGCTAAGTATGAAAGTGGAGTGCGTGTCTCCGAGCTGACCAGGTTGTACACAAAACCCCAATCAACCATTGCTACTATTGTGGCCAAGAAAAAGGCAATCAAGGAAGCTGTTCTTGCCAAAGGTGCAACTATGTTTTCGAAACTGAGATCGCAGGTGATAGAAGATGTTGAGAGACTGTTATTGGTGTGGATAAACGAAAAACAGATAGCAGGAGATAGCATCTCTCAAGTGATCATATGTGAAAAGGCTAGGAAGTTGCATGACGATTTAATTAGAAAAATGCCTGCAACTAGTGGTGATGTGAGTGAATTTAAGGCCAGCAAAGGTTGGTTTGAGAGATTTAAGAATCGTAATGGCATACAGTGTGATAACCTTTTATGATGAAAATCATCCCTGACACAGCTACTGCAAGCCGTGTTGGCAACCTGTACACTGACAATGTTGTGAAACACTTTAGGAATGTCATAAAGGAACGAGAGGCACAGGCCTCTATGGACAGATATGTTGTGCGACAGAGGTCCAGTGACTCTCAAGCTGGTCCTAGTGGCATTAAAAGAAGAAGGGAAGTAACCCTGGAAAAGGACTTGACACCTCAAGTCCTAATGGAAGGGGATTCCCCTTCTAAACACTAACACCATCCACACTCTCCCCTCCTCCCATCTCATCAATCATCACCAGATCTTCAATAAAGGTAAGTGTCTGTAATTGTACATGTCTTCTTCAGTTTGTGTGTATTAAAATTAATATTTCATGTGGTAAAAATTTTTTTTTTCAATACTTTGGGGTGTCAGAAACGGATTAATTTGATTTCCATTATTCCTTATGGGTAAAATTAACTCGACTAATGATAATTTCAACTAACAATGAGCTCTCAGGAACGGATTAATATCATTGGTCGAGGGTCCACTGTACTTTGAAAGTTGGAAACAATGAATGACAAGATGGATTTGGCCTCTTTCTGTATGATAATGATGAGCACTGCATATAACTGAAAATGCTGGCCGACTCTAGTAAATCTCCTTGGATTATTCCATCTGAAAAAAATCAGATTTGAAACCATCAGTATACATGGCTATAACATGAGAATGTAAATGAAAGTGTTCAAGAAAGAATGAGTACAAGTTGGCAGTAGGCATAGGAGCCTTCAGGCCCAAAAGTGGGAAGGAGCAAACTTGAATTGTTGGAACCTCCCGGAGAGGGAAGGAAAAAATAAGACAACAAAAGCGGCAAATGAAAAAGGTAAATAAATTCAGAAATGTTACTAGAGTGAATATAGAAATTATTGAAAAGGGATGCAATAAATGGGCACAACAATTAAATGAATTAGTCCTACTAACAACTGTAATCGTTCTGTATGAGGAAGAATTATGAAGGTCATGGAGGCAGACAAAATAGAGGAGACAAAGGGTACCTCTTCACTCTTGCAAAGAAGGGATTTTTGTCTCTGTATACAGGCTCTCAACTGGAAAACTTGAAAAGCCCATTAGCAGACAAATTAGAAAGTGTGACAGGAGAGGCTAAGGAATATAGTTTGTCCCCACAGTCAAGCTATAAGACTAGGGCCAATTGTAGATGAAGTATCTGGTTATCAGCACCCAAAGATGGGCTAAAGTTTAAAGCAGGTTCAGCTAAGATAGGCAGCTTTTATAAAGAGTGGTTATGAGAGACTTTCATGCTGTTTAACAATCCAAGAGAAGGCTGAGAATACAGGAACTAAAAGGGTACAGCATAGAATGAGAGATATAATGGTGTCACATGAAAGTTAACTTTTTTTTTTTTTAGCAACAGAAAACTTTAAACTATGTGAGGCTGCTCAGTTAGATGAGGAATCAATAGCATACTGAAGTGAGGTTGATATGGGCTAACAGTCTGTGCCTGCATAAGTAATAGCAAAATTGTTTATATGTAGGACTGACCAGAACTTAAAGGAAAAAGAGAAGCAAATTCATTAGTGGTGAGCAGGACCCAGGTAGAGCTAAAAAAAAAAAAAAATGCTGTTTGCTCAAACACTGAATTACCTCTCTTCTAATAAATCTTAAAGGAAAAATAGTTGTTTGCCTCACAGGCCTAACAGTTAATGAAAGACTGTCATAAGCTTTTCTTGATGAAAAATGCAGCCATAAGAGATAAGTCATCAGCCAAGGCATTACAGTGGAAAAGCCCTTTCTACAATCAAACTAATGAAGAGAGTGTTTCATTATTATTTTAACTCACAGCCATCTTCCACCAATGCAGGGTGACCCAAAGAAAAAAAAAAGCATTCACTAACATTCAATTAACTACTATCTTTCCAGAACTGTGTTAATATCACAATCAGATCATTCCCTCTGATTGTAAAATCCTTACCCCTCTTTCAGAGTGCTGGCAATGCCCTTTATGTAATAAAGCTGGTAGAATTACCAACAACATGTAAAATAAAAGGACACAAGTGCAACTAATGTGACATTTTTATTGTGGCAAAGTTTCGCTCTCCAGGAGCTTTGACAAAGCTCCTGGAGAGCAAAATGTTGCCACAATAAAAATGTCATATTAGTTGCACTTGTCTCCTTTTACTTTAAATGCCCTTTATTTTCAGGGCTTGAGTCCAGCCAACCGGTTTCCCTGAAGTGAATCTCTTCATAAAAGTTACCCTGTTCACACCCCACCAGCATGTTCATTAAGAACCATCTAACTTGCTCACACAAGCCTACTGGATGGTCAAGCCTCAAAAACTCAAAAACCTCTTGTACCCCTTCCCTTCAACCATTCCTAGGACAACCCCTCCTCCTCCTACTTTCCACCCCAGATTTATACACCCTGTCCATCTTCTTTGCATGTCCAAACCACATCAACAACCTCTCCCAATCTCTCTGAATTATATCTTCTGTCACCCCACATTGCCTTTTATATCCAACACTCTGCATGATATCCAATATATATTGTTCTCAAACATTACATTGCTGATTCTAGTCTACTTTTCACTGTAACATTCAAAACCCATTCCTCACACCCATATAAAAGTGTTAGTACCCTTATAGTTTAATACATTCTCTTTTTGCTTCCAGAGATAAACCTACTTCTTTCCACAGATGTTTCAACACACCATCTCCTTCCCGTCCCTAATCTACATCTATGGTTCAAGCCATATTTCACAGACCCTGCTGCTGACATATCCACTCCCAAATATCTAAATACATCTGTTTCTTCAGTATTCCATATTAAATTTATTGCTTAGACTTTTTGTTTCCCTCATCACCTTGCTCTAATCTACATTCATTATTAATTTCCTTCCTTTATATACCCTTTTTAAATTCATCCAACTAACTTTTGTAATTTGCCCACTAAATCACACACAGCTCCTTGCTATTATATATAAATACTGCTCACTTATATGCTCTCTTGTCCCCTTTTCCCTTATACAAAGGTACCAGTCCTTTGGTACATTCCATTCTTTTATGTATGTATTTACTAAACACACCAACCACTCCAACTCTATAACCCCACCTGCTTTTAACTTCTCTGTCTTAACCCCATCTATCCCAGACGATTTACCCTTTTCTATCTACCCACACTGCCTCATGCACTTTTCCTACACCTACATCAGGCTCCTCCTCATTCTTATATGATGTTTATTCCATCCTGCTCCAGGCATGAAATCACTGATTCCCCTTCATCACAAACATTCAACAACCCATCAAAATGTCTTCTCCATCTTTCCAGTATCTCCATCTCCTCTCTCTCATTTTAAACTTAGGCTCATTTGCTCTCCAAACCTCCTCACTTTATTGATCTCTCTCTTCAAAACAGCTTTTCATTCTCAACAAAATTTGCTGAAGAGGATTCACTTGTTCTCTCACTAGCTCTTCCTCTGCACTCCCACACAACTCTTTCAACCTCCCTCTTCCTCTCCACATACTCTGCCTTCAGTCTATCATTTTACATTGTAAAAACCTCTCCTATGTAGTAAGTTGGTAGACAGCAACTGCCCAGGGAGGTATTACCGTCCTGCCAAATGAGTGTAAAATGGAAGCCTATAATTGTTTTACATGATGGTAAGATTGCTGGTGTCTTTTTTCTGTCTCATAAACATGCATGAGTTCAGATACATTTTGCTACTTCTACTTACACTTAGGTCACACTATGCATACATGTACAAGCATATATATACATACCCCTCTGGATTTTCTTTTATTTTCTTAACCCCTTCAGGGTCCAAGGCCCAAATCTGAAGTGGTGCCCCAGTGTCCAAGAATTTAAAAAAAAAATTTTTTTTTATTTTTTCTTATGAAATGGTAGAGAATCTTTTTGTGAAGGTAATAAAACAAAAAGTACGAAATTTGATGGAAAATTGACGAAATTATGCTCTTGCGAATTTTGATGTGTCAACGATATTTATGAATCGGTGATTTTGCTGACTTTGACTCCCATTTTAGGCCAATTACATTATTCTAGTCAACCAAATTCTTAGCTATTTCACTAGTATTACTTCTATTCTATCAATTGAGCACAAGAAATCGCCAAGTCAACTGTTTCAACTACAAAATAAAGTGATCGGAAATTGGTAATTTGGCCAATTTAACACAAAGTTCAAAATATTCCAATTTCAAAATAGGGTCCAGAATAAACAATGTAGGTATTCCTGGAACTAAACTAACATTTCCTCTGTTCATTAGTTACGTTTTGAGGCTTTACAAATAAATTCCATTTTGATTTTTTATTAACATAATGAATTTTTATTCACACCAAAAAATAGAAGATTTACTGTTATGCAATACTGTAATAATTGTATAAATACCATCACCATATTTGTGAATGCATATTAGACCCACCAGCTGGCGTGTATTAGACGTGTGAAGTCGTTTGTTTACTCTTGAATATCGGCAAAAATTTAACATTTCTGCTACTTTTAGCTCAGTTTCAAGCCATTTCCAGTGCTAAAACCAATCAAAATCATCTCTATTTCTGTAATATGTCTTCCATTCTATCAAATGAGACCAAGAAATTGCAAATAGAACTATAAAAAACATACGAGAAAACACTGCAAATTTGCTGTTTTAATCGAAAAATCATGATTTCAGTTTTTTTCTCTCATTATACACAGCGTGCTGCAGGATCTGTTTTATGTGGTGCACACATACCACATAGATGTATTCTCTCATATCTAGGCCCAAATGTACCACTCACAGTTTATCAGAGTGAGCTGAGCTCATGACGTAGATCTACGGTTTGGACCCTCAACGTAAAGCCGTAGATCTACGGGACGGACCCTCAAAGGGTTAATAGTTCTTGTTCCTGTTTATTTCCTCTTATCTTCGTGGGGAAGTGGAACAGAATTCTTCTCCTTTGACCCCACTCCTACTACTACTTCCTTTCTTACTACTTTTGCCCCCCTCCACCCTTCACTCTACCTTTCTATATTTTGTCCCATTAAACCACTCTCCCTACTTTTACAACCACCACTACTATTATTACCTCCATTTCCAGCTTTACCTCTATCACTACTACCTCTCTTGGTCCCGTCCCTGTCTGCTCACCTATATATATTGGCTCCTCCTATCTTACGTGCTAGTGTGACTTTGTAAGTGGTCCAGGATGGACCGAAACATCATTGTAAGCTTCTCTCTCCAAGTGCGGGTTATTTGTGTATTGCTACTCTCACTCACTCTTTCTTACACACATACACACACACCAGTAAAGAGGCGGGGTCAAGAGAGTACAATTAGGTGAATACGTACACATGTACATACGCACACAAACACAGCAAGAACACAATACAACACACACAAAATACTGCGAGGAATTGACAAGGTCGACAGAGACAGGATGTTCCAGAGATGGGACACAGCAACAGGGGTCACAATTGGAAGTTGAAGGCTCAGATGAATCATAGGGATGTTAGGAAGTATTTCTTCAGTCACAGAGTTGTCAGGAAGTGGAATAGTTTGGGAAGTGATGTAGTGGAGACAGGATCCATACATAGCTTTAAGAAGAGATGATAAAACTCATGGAGCAGGAAGTGTGACCTAGTAGCAGCCAGTGAAGATGTGGGGCCAGGAGCTGTGACTCGACCCCTGCAACCACAACTAGGCGAGTACACACACACACACACACACACACGGGAGACATGATAAAATATAAAATACTGAGAGGAACTGACAAGGTGAATAGACACTATTTCAGAAATGTGACACAGTAACAAGGGGTCACAACTGGAAATTGAAAATTCAAACGAGTCACAGGGATGTAAGGACGTTTTTCTTCAGCCGAAGAGTTGTCAGGAAATGGAACAAACTGGAGAGTGATGTAGTGGAGGTAGGATCCATACATAGCTTTAGGAAGAGGTATGATAAAGCTCATGGAGCAGGGAAAGAGTGGACCTAGTAGCGACCACTGAAGAGGAGGGGTCAGGAGTTGTGACTCAACCCCCTGCAGCCACAATTAGGTGAGCACATACGCACATGCATACGTGCACACACAAAACCCATACACTGTACCCTCTGCCCCCACCCCCTTCATCACAAATTCCATCCCCATAAACTCCCATAGGTCCCCACCAGGGTTCCTGCTCCCCCAACCCCAACATTCTCCCCAGACCACAGGTTTAGAAAAGAAGTTGAAAGTTTGGTATAAGAATGTGGATGGAATAACATAAATGAAAATCACTGGAATGATAACAGACACAATCTTCCCACCCAGATATCAGATCCTAAGGAAAGACAGAAGGAGCAGGGAAGGGGGGAGGAGTTACATTGCTCATTAAAAACTGATGGGGAATTGAGGAAATGGAAGGAATGGTAGGTACAACTCAGTCTGGGGGACATAAGGTAGTCATTGCAGTGATGTACAACCCGCCACAGTACTGCAGGAGGCCAAGAGAAGAATATGAAGAGAGCAACAGAGCAATGGTGAACACACTAGCTGAGGTGGCCAGAAGAGCTCACACAGGTAGAACAAAGTTACTAGTTATGGGCAATTTCAAGCACAAGGAGATTGATTGGGAAAACCTGGAGCCACATGGGGGTCCCAACACATGGAGAGCCATGATGATGGATGAGGTACTAGAAAAACTCATGCATCAGCACGTTAGGACACTACCAGAGAGAGAGGAGGAGGATGAACCAGCAAGACTGGACTTCATGTTCACCATGAGTAGCTCAGACATTGAGGACATCACATATGAAAGGCCCCTTGAAGTTAGTGATCATGTGGTTCTGAGCTCTGAATACACAGTAGAGTTACAAGTGGAGAGGATAACAGGAGTAGGATGGGAACAGGGTAACAGGAGTAGGATGGGAACAGCCAAACTACAAAAGGGAAGACTACACAGGTATGAGGAACATCCTGCAGGCAGTTCAGTGGGAAAGAGAATTAGTAGGAAAGTCAGTAAACAAAATGATGGACTAGGTAACAACAAAATGCAAAGAGGCAGAGGAAAGGTTTGTTCCCAAGGGCAACAGAATTAATGGGAAGACCAGAATGAGCCCTTGGTTTACCCAAAGGTGTAGGGCGGCAAAAAACAAAGTACACTAGAGAATGGAAAAAGTACAGAAGACAAAGGACCCAGGAAAATAGAGAGATTAGTCGAAGAGCCAGAAATGAGTATGCACAGATAATGAGGGAGGCCCAGTGACTGTGTAAAAAAAACATAGCATCAAAAGTCAAGTCTGACCTGAAGCTGTTGTATAGCCACATCAGGAGGAAGACAACAGTCAAGGACCAGGTCATCAGGCTGAGAAAAGAAAGTGGGGAGCTCACAAGAAATGACCAAGGAGTATGCAAGGAGCTCAACATGAGATTTAAAGAAGTACTTACAGTGGAGACAAAGAGGACTCTGGGAGGCCAGAACAGAGGGGTACACAAACAAGGGATATACCAACAAGTGTTAGATGAAATAGACACAATCAAGGAGGAGGTGAAGAAGCTGCTAAGTGACTTTGATACCTCAAAGGCAGTGGGACTGGACATCTCTCCATGGGTCCTTAGAGAGGGAGCAAAGATGCTGTGTGTGTATCACTAACTACAATTTTCAACACATCCACTGAAACTGGGCAGCTACCTGAGGTATGGAAGATGGCAAATGTAGTCCCCATTTTTAAGAAAGGAGACAGAAACAAGGCACTAAACTATAGACCAGTGTCACTGACGTGTATAGTATGCAAAGTCATGAAGAAGATTATCAGGGGGACTACAAAGAGACCTGGACAGGCTAGAAGCTTGGTCCAGCAACTGGCTCCTCGAATTTAACCCCACCGAGTGCAAAGTCATGAAGATCGGGGAAGGGCAAAGAAGACCACAGACAGAGTACACAGAGTTGTTAGGAAGTGGAATAGCCAAGAAAGTGACACAGTGGAGGCAGGAACCACACACAGTTTTAAGACGAGGTAAAGTTCATGGAGCAGGGAAAGAGAGGACCTAGTAGCTATCAGTGAAGAGGCGGGGCCAGAAGCTATGAATCGACCCCTGAAACCACAAACAGGTGAGTACACACACACACACACAGTCATAGGAATGTTAGGAAGTATTTTTTTTAAGCCTAAGAGTTTTCAGGAAGTAGAACAATCCGGAGAATGTAGTAGAAGAGGCAGGATCCATACATAGCTCTAACAAGAGGTACAATAAGGTTCTAGGAGCTTAGAGTGGACCTAATAGTGACCAGTGAAGAGGTGGGGTCAGGGGCTGTGACTTGACCCCTACAACCACCTACTGGCGAGGACACACCAACAAACATACACACAAACTTTTGTAATCTTTTCAGAATGCTCACAGAGGCAGTGGCAGTGACAATGGACGCCGTAAGTTCGACAATAAATTAGTTTAGTTACCATAGTTCAGCTGTAGGGGCAATGGCCCCATGCAGTATGCTTCAAATGAACTATGTAAGCACAGTTGGGAGATCAAGGAACACATTTTTTATGTTTACCCTAGGTCCAGGAGATTACAAGCGTAGCTGCAAAGACAAGAAAGGTGATGAAGATTTGCAGCAACTAATCTATAGAGGATGAATCATAGAGAAACACCAATTAAAGGTATGGAATGTACATATATGGTGACCAATCTGTACTCTCAAACCAAGATCAACAAGGAGGTAGAGTGTATGAAAGGAAATAGAATAGGAAAATGTTTGCTGTTATGGAGCTCAATGATTGTGTTCTAAATGAATTTGAACACCATGGAGAGATGGTATAGTATATCTATACCATCTCTCCATGTCCATGGACAACACAAGAGTCAGTGCAAATCCTCTCCAGAGCAAATAATGAACACTAACCCTTAAACTGCTGAAGGGTCTAAAATAAATGTGCCCTCAGTGCCACCGATATACTACCAGTAACTCCTCCCCGATTTTAGAAGTGTAGCAAGACAAGAATAAGTGAAAGCTGATTATTAATTCTGGATATTTGAAGGCGACATTGGTGGTCGATTTATGGAAACATGAATGCTTGTCATGTGAATTAAGCTGCTGTTTTAACTTTTATGATTTTGTCCAGTTTTAACTTTTTATGGACCATACAATATTTTCCTGGTTCTAAGTGGAGAGTTTCAGTGGTGAGAATTAAGTGAGATTTGGGCAAGGGTTTCTAAAAGAGTTAAAGCTAAGGAAGGAGTAGCAATAAAGTTGAAGGATCAATTATAGCAGGGAGAGGTAATATAAATGTATAAATTTAAGGATTATGTGGAGTAAAATAAGAGTTGGATGTGAAAGGTGGGTTATAGTAAATGTTTATGAACCTGGAGAACAGAGAAGTGTAGACGAGAGAGAGAGATCTTGGGAGATGCTGAGTATGTGCATGGGGAGTTTTCAACCAAGTGAAAGAATACTTGTGGTGGGGACCTAAATGTTATAAAGTGGGCATAATTTTTTTTTTTTTTTTAACAAGTCAGTTGTCGCCCACTGAGGCAGGGTGACCCAAAAAGAAAATCCCCAAAAAGAAAATACTTTCATCATCATTCAACACTTTCACCTCACTCACACATAATCACTGTTTTTGCAGAGGTACTCAGAATACAACAGTTTAGAAGCATATACATATAAAGACACACAACATGTCCCTCCAAACTGCCAATATCCCAAACCCCTCCTTTAACCCTTTCAGGGTCGAGAGGCCCTCTCAAACTCGTTCTCAGGGTCGAAAATTTTTCAGAAAAAAAAAAAAGAAATCTTATGAAAAGATAAAGAATCTTTTCCCGATCATAATGACACCAAAAGTATGAAATTTGATTGAACACTTACAGAATTATGCTCTCGCAAAGTTAGTGGTCTCGACGATGTTTACGCATCGGCGATCTCGCCCACTTTGAGCCCTATTGTCTGTCAATTTCAGTGTACTAGTCGGCAAAAATCATAACTATTTCGCTACAACTCCATTTTTTCTATCGAATGAGTACAAGAAACCACCCATTTACCGATTTCAACTATCCAATAGTCAGAAATTGGCAATTTTGCCAATTTCACACAAATTTCAAAAGATGCCAATTTCCAAATGGGGTCAAGAATAAACAAGATAGACATTCCTGGCACTAAAATAACATTTCCTCTGTTCATTAGTCACGTCCCCAGGCCCCTCCTACATTTCTTTTGCTTTCCACTTTGAATTTTTATTCTCACAAAAAAAAAAAAAATAGAAGATTTACTGTTATGCAGACTACTGCATTAGTGTAGAAATGGTATAAATAATATCAGCGCACATGTGAAAGAATATTAGACTCACCAGTTGACGTGTATTGGATGCGTGGCATGATTTGTTTACTTTTGAACTTTGGCAAAAATCGAACATTTCTGCTACTTTGAGCTCAATTTCAAGGTACTTTTCATTGTAAAACCAATCAAAATCATCTCAATTTCTGTAATATGTCTTCCATTCTATAAAATGAGAGAAGGAAAACTAGAATACAACCAAAAATACCATACAAAAATACAGTGCAAAGTTGCTGTTTTAAACCAAAAACACTGTCAAAGTTTTTTTTGTCATTATGCACTGTGTGCTCCAGGATATTTTTTTATACTGTATACACTGACCACATAGACCCATTCTTTCATATGTGGGCCTACCAGCTTTCTCTCGCTAGATTTGAAGGCGCTAGAATTTAGGCGTACTAGTATGTCAATAACCCTGGTGCGTAAGCCGTACTAGTACGTCGGAAACCCTGAAAGGGTTAAAGTGCAGGCATTGTACTTCCCATTTCCAGGACTCAAGTCCGGCTATATAAAAATAACCGGTTTCCCTGAATCCATTCACTAAATATTACCCTGCTCACACTCCAACAGCTCATCAGGTCCCAAATACCATTCGTCTCAATTCACTCCTATCTAACACGCTAACGCACGCTTGCTGGAAGTCCAAGCCCCTCGTCCACAAAACTTCCTTTAGCCCCTCATTCCAACCTTTTCGAGGATGACCCCTACCCCGCCCTCCTTCCCCTACAGATTTATACGCTCTCCGTGTCATTCTACTTTGATCTATTCTCTCTAAATGGCCAAACCACCTCAACAACCCCTCTTCAGCCCTCTGACTAATACTTTTATTAACTCCACACCTTCTCCTAATTTCCACACTCCAAATTTTCTGCATAATATTTACGCCACACATTGCCCTTAGACAGGACATCTCCACTGCCTCCAACCGTCTCCTCACTTCAGCATTTACAACCCAAGCTTCACACCTATATAATAGTGTTGGTATCACTATACTTTCATACATTACCTTCTTTGTCTCCATAGATAACGTTTGTCTCCACATGTACCTCAATGCACCACTCACCTTTTTTCCTTCACCAATTCTATGATTAACCTCATCCTTCATAAACCCATCCGATGACTTGTCAACTCCCAAATATCTGAAAACATTCACTTCTTCCATACTCCTCCTCTCCAATTTGATATCCAATTTTTCTTCTAAATCATTTGATACCCTCATCACCTTACTCTTTTTTCATGATCACTTTCAACTTTCTACCTTTACACACTCTCCCAAACTCGTCCACTAACCTTTGGAATTTTTCTTTAGATTCTTCCATAAGGACAGTATCATCAGCAAAAAGTAACTGTGTCAATTCCCATTTTGTATTTGATTCCTCATAATTTAATCCCGCCCCTCTCCCGAACACCCTAGCATTTACTTCTTTTACGACCCCATCTATAAATATATTAAACAATCATGGTGACATTACACATCCCTGTCTAAGACCTACTTTTACCAGGAAGTAATCTACCGGGTAAAACTGTTGTGGAAATAGTAGCAGGTAAGTTTGGGATGGGAAACCGGTTATTTTCATATAGTCGGACTTGAGTCCTGGAAATGGGAAGTACAATGCCTGCACTTTAAAGGAGGGGTTTGGGATATTGGCAGTTTGGAGAGATATGTTGTGTATCTTTATATGTGTATGCTTCTAGACTGTTGTATTCTGAGCACCTCTGCAAAAACAGTGATAATGTGCGAGTGTGGTGAAAGTGTTGAATGATGATGAAAGTATTTTCTTTTTGGGGATTTTCTTTCTTTTTTGGGTCACCCTGCCTCGGTGGGAGACGGCCGACTTGTTGAAAAAAAAAAAAAAAAAAAAAAAAGTTTGGGATGCCAGGGGTAAATGAAAATGGTGGGCCTTTAGTAATAAGCAATACACATTTTAAGAAAAAGAGGATAAATAAGTATCCAAGATATGATATAGAACATAATGAAAGTAGTTTATTAGATTATGTATTGGTGGATAAAAGGCTGTTGGGGAGACTTCAGGATATACACGTTTATAGAGGGGAAACAGATATATCGGATCATTATTTAGTTGTAGCTACAGTTAGAGTAAGAGGTAGAGGGGACAATAAAAAAATGGCAACAGAAAGTAAGAGAGAAGTGAAAGTTTACAAACTAAGGGAGGAGGAAGTTAGGGTGAGATATAAGCTACTGGGAGAAAGGTGGGCTAATGAGAGTATAGGTAATATGGGGGTTGAAGAAGGGTGGGATAGTTTTAAAAATGCAGTGTTAGAATGCAGGGCAGAAGTTTGTGGCTATAGGAGGGTGGGTGCAGGAGGAAAGAGGAGTGACTGGTGGAATGATGAGGTAAAGGGTGTGATAAAAGAGAATAAGGTTGCTTATGAGAAGTTTTTACAAAGCAGAAGTGAAATAAGAAGGGTGGAGTATATGGAGAGTAAGAAAAAGGTGTGAAAAGAGTGGTAAGGGAATGCAAAAGGAAAACAAAGACAGTGATTATGTGTAAATGATGGTGAAAGTGCTAAGTGATGGTGACAGTGTTTCTCTCTCTTTTCTGGGTGACCCTGCCTCAGTAGGAGATGGCTGACATGTCAAAAAAAATATATATTTTACACCTATATATGTTTTCATGTAATATTTCACTTATATTTAATAGATGGGGTTGTAAGAGAAGTAAATGCGAGGGTCTTGGCAAGAGGCGTGGAGTTAAAAGATAAAGAATCACACACAAAATGGGAGTTGTCACAGCTGCTCTTTGCTGATGACACTGTGCTCTTGGGAGATTCTGAAGAGAAGTTGCAGAGATTGGTGGATGAATTTGGTAGGGTGTGCAAAAGAAGAAAATTAAAGGTGAATACAGGAAAGAGTAAGGTTATGAGGATAACAAAAAGATTAGGTGATGAAAGATTGAATATCAGATTGGAGGGAGAGAGTATGGAGGAGGTGAACGTATTCAGATATTTGGGAGTGGACGTGTCAGCGGATGGGTCTATGAAAGATGAGGTGAATCATAGAATTGATGAGGGAAAAAGAGTGAGTGGTGCACTTAGGAGTCTGTGGAGACAAAGAACTTTGTCCTTGGAGGCAAAGAGGGGAATGTATGAGAGTATAGTTTTACCAACGCTCTTATATGGGTGTGAAGCGTGGGTGATGAATGTCGCAGCGAGGAGAAGGCTGGAGGCAGTGGAGATGTCATGTCTGAGGGCAATGTGTGGTGTGAATATAATGCAGAGAATTCGTAGTTTGGAAGTTAGGAGGAGGTGCGGGATTACCAAAACTGTTGTCCAGAGGGCTGAGGAAGGGTTGTTGAGGTGGTTCGGACATGTAGAGAGAATGGAGCAAAACAGAATGACTTCAAGAGTGTATCAGTCTGTAGTGGAAGGAAGGCGGGGTAGGGGTCGGCCTAGGAAGGGTTGGAGGGAGGGGGTAAAGGAGGTTTTGTGTGCGAGGGGCTTGGACTTCCAGCAGGCATGCGTGAGCGTGTTTGATAGGAGTGAATGGAGACAAATGGTTTTTAATACTTGACGTGCTGTTGGAGTGTGAGCAAAGTAACATTTATGAAGGGATTCAGGGAAACCGGCAGGCCGGACTTGAGTCCTGGAGATGGGAAGTACAGTGCCTGCACTCTGAAGGAGGGGTGTTAATGTTGCAGTTTAAAAACTGTAGTGTAAAGCACCCTTCTGGCAAGACAGTGATGGAGTGAATGATGGTGAAAGTTTTTTTCTTTTTCGGGCCACCCTGCCTTGGTGGGAATCGGCCAGTGTGATAATATAAAATATAATATTTAATAACACTAAACAAATGTAAACACTAATGTAAATGGTATTTACTGGCTCCCACAATGTCCTGTGAACACAATTTTTTATATAGAGCACAACCACAACACAGACATGTTCTGTCTGCTTTAGTCCTAACCAGGCCAATCAGGGCCATTTTGGAGACCTTAAAATTTTGGTGAAAATTTAAGTCAATGTCATTTCCCCAGATGGGATAAACTTACATCACTGGCAGCTTAAGGATTAAAAATCACTCAATAACAGAAGTGGTGTAGATAAGGAAAAAATCAGAGAGTACATGTTAGTTACAGACAAGGAGCATAGAGTGAAAAGATAGAGAGAGCAGACAGTGCATCACTTGTCTAAATAGATACTGGCTGCAGTATAAGAGTATGACTGGAAAAAACAAGAATGAAAAACATCATTGCACACACGTGTACTTTCACTGTACGTCTCACCGGGAAAAGGGTCGAGTGAAAAAGTACACAGCCAGAAATAGGAATTCCAACTGTGTTATGTAATGATCCATTAAGTCCTGCTTTTGACGTGCCAAGTTCTACCATGAGCTCTCTCATTTTAACACTGTTTCTTTCAGTTCTTGATAGTGCCATTTACACTTGGCTTATGCTCCCTTCTATCTCTGGTACTGGTCCTTGCTCATTTTACACACACACTTAATAAAGCTCATTGCATAGCCTTTTTATTTCCATCTCTGTTCTTTTTTTGTGTTATCACTTCAACCTTTGTTTTCTTTTTCTTCTGATGTGACTGTGAAAGAGATTTGATTCTCTCAGCCATCTTTCAATGTGCTGGCATCATACTTCTTACCCCCAAAATTGAAGTCCTAAAGTAAATCTCATTCATTCATTCATTTATTGTTGCTACAATATTCATGTATTCCGCTTAGCATGAAAATCCATTTACACATGTATACAAACTATGAGCAAAACACTGAGCATATCACAAAGGTGAGCTTGGGTAAGTTAGAATAGTTCTCAACAAAACAACACTGATATGGAGTACATACTATTTATGTGCCCACAAAATCCTAATACAGGTAATAAAAAACAAAAAAAATCTTAAATAATTCTAATTTAACACTGTTTTGCAATTTTTTTTTGCTTAATTGGTAATTTATAAATTAGATTACTCACCAAAATCTTGGTATACATGCTTAGCAATTTTTAAATTACACTTATACAATCTTGTGGTAATTTTGTGAGTATGTATTTACTTAACAGTTAAGTACAGTCATTAGAGATCTCCCAATATTATAACTAGTACTGAGCAACCCAAATTGCTCACATATCCAAATTTTTCTCTTGAAATAATTTTTGTGCAACAGTGTATATAATATGTACATAAATAATAAAGTAATTTTTTTTAAATATATCCTTATAGTACATTACATAAAAAATATATCTACCATATTTGCATGCTTCATAGTTACCTTAAATCATGCTCTGGTCAAAATGTATTGCCTTCATCAGCATTATGCCATTATATTGGAAAATCCAAATTTTCAACTGTGTGTACACAAGTTAAAAATATAATAACAAGCAAGCCAGGCACTGATATCTCCTGCAGACCAACACTTGGCCCTCATGGATGGAGTTCACTGGAAAATGAACAACTATAATTTAGTTTTTACTATACAATATTATTTACATTAAAAGTTTTCATAATGAAAATAAAAAAATCACTAAAATAATGCTCGAGTAAATAATCTTATAGATACAGTATATTTATATATATAACCATTTATATACACATAATAGCTGCACTGATATAAGTACAGTGGACCCCCGTTTAACGATATTTTTTCACTCCAGAAGTATGTTCAGGTGCCAGTACTGACCGAATTTGTTCCCATAAGGAATATTGTGAAGTAGATTAGTCCATTTCAGACCCCCAAACATACACGTACAAACGCACTTACATAAATACACTTACATAATTGGTCGCATTCGGAGGTGATCGTTATGCGGGGGTCCACTGTACATATATACCATCTCGCCTAGACATTCCCAATATACCTTTTACAGTACTTACTATCTTCTCACAACAAGGAAATGTTGTATAATCACTGTAGTAATAAATAAATAAAGTTCATTACAGTCAAACTGGGTAAAAGTCTTGAACTAAGATTACGACATAAATATAGCAACAGAATTGGACAAGAGAGAGAGAGAGAGAGGTATAATATATATATACAAATATATATATAGTGAAGGAACTCAGGGAAACCGGTTATTTTTATATAGCCCGATTTGAGTCCTGGAAATGGGAAGTATAGTGCCTGCACTCTAAAGGAGGGGTTCGGGATACTGGCGGTTTGGAGGGATATGTTGTATCTTTATATGTATACGCTTCTAAGCTGTTGTATTCTGGGCACCTCTGCAAAAACAGTGATTATGTGTGAGTGAGGTGACAGTGTTGAATGATGATGAATGTATTTTCTTTTTGGGGATTTTCTTTCTTTTTGAGTCACCCTGCCTTGGTGGGAGATGGCCTACTTGTTAAAAATAAATAAATATATATAATGTTGAGGAAGAAAGGGAGGTGGTAATTTCATGCACTGGCCAGGGAGGTACACCATCTTTTAGGAGTGAAGAAGAGCAGAATGTAAGTGTGGTGGAGGTACGTGAGGCATTACGTAGAATGAAAGGGGGTAAAGCAGCTGGAACTGATGGGATCATGACAGAAATGTTAAAAGCAGGGGGGGATATAGTGTTGGAGTGGTTGGTACTTTTGTTTAATAAATGTATGAAAGAGGGGAAGGTACCTAGGGATTGAAGGAGAGCATGTATAGTCCCTTTATATAAAGGGAAAGGGGACAAAAGAGATTGTAAAAATTATAGAGGAATAAGTTTACTGAGTATACCAAGAAAAGTATACAGTAGGGTTATAATTGAAAGAATTAGAGGTAAGACAGAATGTAGAATTGCGGATGAGCAAGGAGGCTTCAGAGTGGGTAGGGGATGTGTAGATCAAGTGTTTACATTGAAGCATATATGTGAACAGTATTTAGATAAAGGTAGGGAAGTTTTTATTGCATTTATGGATTTAGAAAAGGCATATGACAGAGTGGATAGGGGAGTAATGTGGCAGATGTTGCAAGTTTATGGAATAGGTGGTAAGTTACTAAATGCTGTAAAGAGCTTTTATGAGGATAGTGAGGTTCAGGTTAGGGTGTGTAGAAGAGAGAGAGAATACTTCCCGGTAAAAGTAGGTCTTAGACAGGGATGTGTAATGTCACCATGGTTGTTTAATATATTTATAGATGGGGTTGTAAAAGAAGTAAATGCTAGGGTGTTCGGGAGAGGGGTAGGATTAAATTATGGGGAATCAAATTCAAAATGGGAATTGACACAGTTACTTTTTGCTGATGATACAGTGCTTATGGGAGATTCTAAAGAAAAATTGCAAAGGTTAGTGGATGAGTTTGAGAATGTGTGTAAAGGTAGAAAGTTGAAAGTGAACATAGAAAAGAGTAAGGTGATGAGGGTATCAAATGATTTAGATAAAGAAAAATTGGATATCAAATTGGGGAGGAGGAGTATGGAAGAAGTGAATGTTTTCAGATACTTGGGAGTTGACGTGTCGGCGGATGAATTTATGAAGGATGAGGTTAATCATAGAATTGATGAGGGAAAAAAGGTGAGTGGTGCGTTGAGGTATATGTGGAGTCAAAAAACGTTATCTATGGAGGTAAAGAAGGGAATGTATGAAAGTATAGTAGTACCAACACTCTTATATGGATGTGAAGCTTGGGTGGTAAATGCAGCAGCGAGGAGACGGTTGGAGGCAGTGGAGATGTCCTGTCTAAGGGCAATGTGTGGTGTAAATATTATGCAGAAAATTCGGAGTGTGGAAATTAGGAGAAGGTGTGGAGTTAATAAAAGCATTAGTCAGAGGGCAGAAGAGGGGTTGTTGAGGTGGTTTGGTCATTTGGAGAGAATGGATCAAAGTAGAATGACATGGAAAGCATATAAATCTATAGGGGAAGGAAAGAGGGGTAGGGGTCGTCCTCGAAAGGGTTGGAAAGAGGGGGTAAAGGAGGTTTTGTGGGCGAGGGGCTTGGACTTCCAGCAAGCGTGCATGAGCGTGTTAGATAGGAGTGAATGGAGACGAATGATACTTGGGACCTGACGATCTGTTGGAGTGTGAGCAGGGTAATATTTAGTGAAGGGATTCAGGGAAACCGGTTATTTTCATATAGTCGGACTTGAGTCCTGGAAATGGGAAGTACAATGCCTGCACTTTAAAGGAGTGGTTTGGGATATTGGCAGTTTGGAGGGATATGTTGTGAATCTTTATACGTATATGCTTCTAAACTGTTGTAATCTGGGCACCTCTGCAAAAGCAGTGATAATGTGTGAGTGTGGTGAAAAGTGTTGAATGATGATGAACGTATTTTCTTTTTGGGGATTTTCTTTCTTTTTTGGGTCACCCTGTGTCGGTGGGAGACGACCGACTTGTTGAAAAAAAAAAAAAAATTATATATGTATATTATATATATATATATATATATATATATATATATATATATATATATATATATATATATATATATATATATATATATATATATATACACACATACATATATACATACATACATATATATACATATTTATTTTTTTTTTTTTCAACAAGTCGGCCGTCTCCCACCGAGGCAGGGTGACCCAAGAAAAGAAAGAAAATCCCCAAAAAGAAAATGCTTTCATCATCATTCAACACTTTCACCACACTCACACATAATCACTGTTTTTGCAGAGGTGCTCAGAATACAACAGTTTAGAAGCATATACGTATAAAGACACACAACATATCCCTCCAAACTGCCAATATCCCAAACCCCTCCTTTAAAGTGCAGGCACTGTACTTCCCATTTCCAGGACTCAAGTCCGACTATGTGAAAATAACCGGTTTCCCTGAATCCCTTCACTAAATATTACCCTGCTCACACTCCAACAGATCGTCAGGTCCCAAGTATCATTCGTCTCCATTCACTCCTATCTAACACACTCACGCACGCTTGCTGGAAGTCCAAGCCCCTTGCCCACAAAACCTCCTTTACCCCCTCTCTCCAACCCTTTCGAGGACGACCCCTACCTCGCCTTCCTTTCCCTATAGATTTATATGCTTTCCATGCCATTCTACTTTGATCCATTCTCTGTAAATGACCAAACCATCTCAACAACCCCTCTTCTGCCCTCTGACTAATACTTTTATTAACTCCACACCTTTTCCTAATTTCCACACTCCGAATTTTCTGCATAATATTTACACCACACATTGCCCTTAGACAGGACATCTCCACTGCCTCCAACCGTCTCCTCGCTGCTGCATTTACCACCCAAGCTTCACACCCATACAAGAGTGTTGGTACTACTATACTTTCATACATTCCCTTCTTTGCCTCCATAGATAATGTTTTTTGACTCCACATATACCTCAATGCACCACTCACCTTTTTTCCCTCATCAATTCAATTCTATGATATATATCTATAATTTATATATTTATATTTATATATTTATATATTTATATATTTATCTATTTATTTATTTATTTTCAACAAGTCGGCCATCTCCCACCAAGGCAGGGTGACCCAAAAAGAAAGAAAATCCCCAAAAAGAAAATACTTTCATCATCATTCAACACTTTCACCTCACTCACACATAATCACTGTTTTTGCAGAGGTGCCCAGAATACAACAGTTTAGAAGTATTTTTTTTATTTATTATCACACTGGCCGATTCCCACCAAGGCAGGGTGGCCCGAAAAAGAAAAACTTTCACCATCATTCACTCCATCACTGTCTTGCCAGAAGGGTGCTTTACACTAGTTTTTAAACTGCAACATTAACACCCCTCCTTCAGAGTGCAGGCACTGTACTTCCCATCTCCAGGACTCAAGTCCGGTCTGCCAGTTTCCCTGAACCCCTTCATAAATGTTACTTTGCTCACACTCCAACAGCACGTCAAGTATTAAAAACCATTTGTCTCCAGTCACTCCTATCAAACACGCTCACGCATGCCTGCTGGAAGTCCAAGCCCCTCGCACACAAAACCTCCTTTACCCCCTCCCTCCAACCTTTCCTAGGCCGACCCCTACCCCACCTTCCTTCCACTACAGACTGATACACTCTTGAAGTTATTCTGTTTCGCTCCATTCTCTCCACATGTCCGAACCACCTCAACAACCCTTCCTCAGCCCTCTGGACAACAGTTTTGGTAATCCCGCACCTCCTCCTAACTTCCAAACTACGAATTCTCTGCATTATATTCACACCACACATTGCTCTCAGACATGACATCTCCACTGCCTCCAGCCTTCTCCTTGCTGCAACATTCATCACCCATGCTTCACACCCACATAAGAGCGTTGGTAAAACTATACTCTCATACATTCCCTCTTTGCCTTCAAGGACAAAGTTCTTTGTCTCCACAGACTCCTAAGTGCACCACTCGCCCTTTTCCCCTCATCAATTCTATGATTCACCTCATCTTTCATAGACCCATCCGCTGTATAAAAATACACAATATATCCCTCCAAACTGCCAATATACGAAACCCCTCATTAGGAGTGCAGGCATTGTACTTCCCATTTCCAGGACTCAAGTCCAGTTATATAAAATAACCGGTTTCCCTGAATCCCTTCACTAAATATTACCCTGCTCATGCTCCAACAGCTCGTCAGGTTCCAAATACCATTTGTCTCCATTCACTCCTATCTAACACACTCATGCATGGTTGCTGGAAGTCTAAACCCCTCACCCACAACACCTCCTTTACCCCCTCCCTCCAATCTTTTCGAGGACAACCCCTGCCCCTCCTTCCTACCCCTACAGATTTATACTCTCTCCAAGTCATTCTACTTTGATCCATTCTCTCTAAATGACCAAACCACCGTAACAACCCCTCTTCAGCCCTCTGATTAATACTTTTAGTAATTCCACACCTCCTCCTAATTTCCACACTCTGAATTCTCTGCATAACAACATCACACACACTGCATAATATAACTTACAGATAAAGAGTTACTGATAAAGTGATAAAAGAAAATAAAGACATGCTTTTGCTATATAAATTAATTCAGCTAGTTGTATGTAATATGTAGATACATGAGCACTAACTTATTCTCAAACTTAAAACTAAAAATGATCAAAGTTGACTAACTTAAAAATGCACAGCAACTACACCAGAACAGGAGACTAACAAATAAATTGTGCTATACCTTTTATATATAAAATACAGTACTATAACCAACACTGATATGTAATGTTTAAACTTTTTATTGACTAAATTGCCAAGTGTAGCAAACTTGACTACTATATCAACATACTGGTAGTTAACAGTGGTTTTAAGTGATAGAAGATCTTAATGATAGAAAATCTTAAGTGGTTTTAAGTGGTCAATGATCTTAAGAGTGAATTTACAATAATGCAGACTCAACCAAAGAAATATTCATTACAAGCTCTGAGCTACATAACCAAAATCAAACATATCACATGATGGTAGAGAGAGACAAATGCAGTTATATGGAACCTACACTGATGACATTTTGCCCAGAGAGTGGGCTTTATCAAGTGACAAACAGATGAACCTGGTATGGACAGAGAGCTAATAAAGTAGTGAACAGAGGTGAGGCGAAGAAAAAGTGAGGTATATATCAGGTCACATCAATTCCCATTTCTCTCTCTCTACCATTGTGTCAATATCTCACACCATCAGATATCCACATCACATGACGATGCAGCAGCATAAAACAAAACACCTTGTGCAAATTTGACATACTACATACACATATATGCATGCATACATATACAGCAGACCCTCAACAAATGTATGGGTTATGTTTCTGAAAATCAGCAGTGCTTTATCCAATCTGACTTTATTCATAGTAAACAACATATAGCAAAAATGGGTTCTTTCCTTGAAGCTCAAAAAAAAAAAAGAGCAACCATTTTTTTTTTAAATAGGCTAAAAGTTAAAGGAAATAAATTTATATTACCTTAAATTCTGGTTGTTGATGCTCACTGATATGCAAGTGTTAATGTGGCCCTATGCAATACCTGTCAAAACAAACATGTGACTGGTAGTATCACACACCACCATCACCAACTTCCATTTCTAAAGCCAAGGAGAAACGGGTTGTTTGCTCTGTTGAGCATGCAGTCCTTACACAAAAACTGGGAAGCTGGGCTCAAAACCGTACTAATACCACCATCTCTCTATATTTCACTCCATATACGACTCTCTAATATATCTGTCAATAACTACATCTCGATGGCTCTCAGAATGTGTGAATATATTTTTAACACACAAACACACAGAAGACATGATAACATACAAAATACTCAGAGGAATTGATGGGCAGACAGGGACAGGCTATCTGAGAGGCAGTAAACAGGGACTTGGGATACAGCTGGAAACTCAAGACAGACGAGTTGCAATGATGTCAGGAAGTATTTCTTTAGACTCAGACTGGTCAGTAAGTCGAATGACCTCGATGAAGTGGTACCTCTGATATACCTTTGAAGAGTTTCAAGAGTTTATGTACTCTATGAGCCCAGCCATGGGGGCCAGGTTTGTCTGGTGCTTGCCTGGTCAAATAGGCTGTTGCTGCTGGAGGCCTGCTGCCCCACATATCCATCACAGCCTGGTTGATCTGGCACCTGGTGAAGATACTTGTCCAGTTTCCTATTGAAGGCTTCTACACTTGTTCCAGCCATATTTCTGATATCTTCTGGTAAGATGTTGAATAGTCTGGGATCCCGGATGTTGATACAGTGTTCCCTTATTGTCCCCACCACACCCCTGCTCCTCACTGGGTTGATTTTACACTTCCTCCTATATCTCTCACTCCAGTATGTTGCTATGGCAGTGTGCAGATTTGGGACCTGGCTCTCGAGTATTTTCCAGGTATATATTATCATTTATCTCTTTCTCCTCCACTCCAATGAATACATGTTCAAGCCTTGCAGGCATTCCCAGTAGTTTAGGTGCTTTACAGGCTCAATAAACGATCTCCGTATTTGTTCCAGCTCCGACATTTCTCCTGCTTTGAATGGGGCCGTCAGCACTTGAGCAATATTCTAAGTGAGGGAGCACTAACGATTTGAAGAGGCAGGCTCGATACATAGTTTTAAGAATGAGTACGACAGGGCCCATGATTCTAGTTGAAAGAATCTGGCAAGCAGCAGGTTGAGAGGTAGGTCCAGATGCTAAGACTCAACACAACCTCTGCAATCATATATAGGTTCTTCCCATCTCCAAACTCAAGTAAGGTAACTGGTTTCCCTGAATTCCTTTAATTATAGTTACCTTGCTCACACTCCAGCAGCACATCCATTAAAAACCACTTGTCTCAATGCACTCCTACTTAACATGCTCATACAAGCCTGCTGGATGCTGCTCATAAAATACAAAGCCTCTTGTAATCCTTCCTCGAACCATTTCTGGGGTGATCCCTTTTTCCTTGAGTCTTCCACCCTAGATTTATACACCCCTCTCAATCAACCTATCGTTGTCCATCCTCTTCACATGCCTTAACCACCTCAACAACTCCTCCTCAGACCTCTAAATTATACTTATTCATAATCCCATAATCCGGTTGGAGGCAGCGGAGATGTCCTGTTTAAGGGCAATGTGTGGTGTAAATATTATGCAGAAAATTCGGAGTGTGGAAATTAGGAGAAGGTGTGGAGTTAATAAAAGTATTAGTCAGAGGGCAGAAGAGGGGTTGTTGAGGTGGTTTGGTCATTTAGAGAGAATGGATCACAGTAGAATGACATGGAAAGCATATAAATCTATAGGGGAAGGAAGGCGGGGTAGGGGTCGTCCTCGAAAGGGTTGGAGAGAGGGGGTAAAGGAGGTTTTGTGGGTAAGGGGCTTGGACTTCCAGCAAGCGTGCGTGAGCGTGTTAGATAGGAGTGAATGGAGACGAATGGTACTTGGGACCTGACGATCTGTTGGAGTGTGAGCAGGGTAATATTTAGTGAAGGGATTCAGGGAAACCGGTTATTTTCATATAGTCGGACTTGAGTCCTGGAAATGGGAAGTACAATGCCTGCACTTTAAAGGAGGGGTTTGGGATATTGGCAGTTTGGAGGGATATGTTGTGTATCTTTATATGTTTATGCTTCTAGACTGTTGTATTCTGAGCACCTCTGCAAAAACAGTGATAATGTGCGAGTGTGGTGAAAGTGTTGAATGATGATGAAAGTATTTTCTTTTTGGGGATTTTCTTTCTTTTTTGGGTCACCCTGCCTCGGTGGGAGACGGCCGACTTGTTGAAAAAAAAAAAAAAAAAACTCTAAATTCTCTGAATGATATTCAAGTCACATAATGCTCTCAAACATGACATCTCCACTCCCTTTAGCCTCCTTTTCACAGCAGCATTCAAAAGTCATACCTACATAAAAGTGTTGGTACCACTATACTCCATGTTCCCTTTTTTGCCTCCACTGATAAATTTCTCTCTTTCCAGAGATACTTCAACACACCAGCCACATTCCCTTCCCTGTCCTTCATGGTTCACCTCATCTGTCATAGACCCATCTGTTGACATGGCTTCTCCAAAATATTTAAATACATCCACTTCCTTTATACTCCCTCCCTCCAACTCAATATTCAATCTATCATTGCCTAGATTTTTTGTTACCCTAACCACCTTATTCTTTTCTATGTTCACTGTTAATTTCCCTCTTCTTCTACATACCCTCTGACTAACTGGTTACACCTGCATCCCGTCATAAATATTACTTTGCTGAAACTCCAACAGCACATCAAATCATCAAAACTACTTGCCTTCACTCACTTGTATTTAACACGTTCACACAAGCCTGTTGGATGACTAAGCTTTTAATACTAAACACTTCCTTTACCCCCCTCTACAACTTTTTCTAGAATGGCCCCTACCCCCCCTCCCTTTCCTCCACCTTAGATTTATATTACCTCCTATTCAACTTATTTTGCTCCATCCTTTCTCAATGTCCAAACCATCTCAAAACCCCATCCTCATCCCTCTGGATTATACTTTTGGTAACCTCACACCTTTTTCCATTCCCTAAGCTCCGAATCCTCTGCATAACATTCACACCACACATTGTCCTCAAACACATCTCCATTGCCACCAACCACCCCCACATTGCAATGTTTAAAACTCAGGTTTTAGGAGGTTTCCCTGCTAAAATTCACTAGCACAAACATGCTTAGTATTACTGGGTTAACCTTCCAATCTTTATTTCCATGGAACACCCACTAAGTAAGTTTGAAACTGTAATAACTTACATTAAAATGTGAAGGTCTGAATTTATTAAATTTATAAAAATAGCTTCTAAAATAACAAAAAAATTATAGTTTTAATTTGTCATAAGGAACATTCATACTAAATTAGAAAAATGCTTAATATTTATATAAGTCAAATGATGATGAATGCATAAATGTAGTGTCACTAAGTGAGGTTGCCTGTGTTCATGTATGTTATTTGCATCACACCACAAACTATGCTAGCATAGAACAAAAGAGCTTAATAAGCAACACACTGTAACAAGGCTTAAGAGACAGCAAGGGACAAAAGTGATCATTAAATCACCGCCAATGTTGATTTAACACTTGTAAATATAGTAAATACGGGAGGTACCATATTTAATAAAATCATATTTCCTTGATCTTTCACACTATATTATCTCACTACTTTACTTGTTTCTCTATGCTGTTTATAATAATATTCTAAGACACTGGAGTACTACCTCCGAATCACAAACTTTCCAAGATTACCATCATTATAATAAGTATTTTTTAAAGTATTATTCATTTATTATGGGCAATTATGTATACACCTAGGTAGTAGGTTGGTAAACAGCAACTACCCAGGGAGGTACTACCGTCCTGCCAAGTGAGTGTAAAACGAAAGCCTGTAATTGTTTTACATGATGGTAGGATTGCTGGTGTCCTTTTTTCTGTCTCATGAACATGCAAGATTTCAGGTATGTCTTGCTACTTCTACTTACACTTAGGTCACACTACACATACATGTACAAGCATATATATACACACCCCTCTGGGTTTTCTTCTATTTTCTTAATAGTTCTTGTTCTTGTTTATTTCCTCTTATCTCCATGGGGAAGTTGAACAGAATTCTTCCTCCGTAAGCCATGCGTGTTGTAAGAGGCGACTAAAATGCCGGGAGCAAGGGGCTAGTAACCTCTTCTCTTGTATATATTATTAAATGTAAAAGGAGAAACTTTCGTTTTTCCTTTTGAGCCACCCCGCCTCGGTGGGATACGGCTGGTGTGTTGAAAGAAGAAAGAAAGAAAAAGAATTATGTATACTGCAAAATATAACTTATCTACTTAAATCTGGTGCAGATCCTCAGAACCATGGATAAGCTGGTAATGAGCAATAAACTTCTTTTTATGTCACAGGCAGTGTATGAAATTTCTGTTCATTTCTGTATTGTTAATTATATTTTGTCAAGTGTTGAATACTAATATAAAGGATATCTCCCATTTCAGACAAGTAAATTGTTTATACTTTCTTTGAGAGTATCACAATTTCTATTACACTACACTAGAATCTGCCTTTTTTCTACAAAAAAACTGAACATAAAAATATGTGCATTTTTAAGTAGCAGTACCACGAAAGAAGAGTTGGATATACAACAGGTCGAATTAATGCAAGTTCATAATTGTAATGCTTAACTATAAAAAGTAAAAAACTAAAACAATTTTAATCATTCATAGGAATTAAAAAATAAATGCAATTATAGTTTGCTCTGATTAACCTGAGATTTAATTCTCTATATTTTAGGAATAAGATCTTTGTGGTAAGACCAGTTATATATTCTTGAAGTTCTTTAGTCTAATAGCAAACATCAGACAAATGATTACTATTTTAATCTAGCATATTTATAAATCTTTCAACACAAATTTTGTTTAAAAGAACTGTTAATTTAGGAGTCATGAAAACTGCTAAAGTCTATCAAACGATCTTTTCTAATTATGACATGCATACCAGGCACTGAGTTAAATGGCAAATATCAAGGACACTGAGCATGTAGGCTACAGTGGGCAAGAAAAGATAATATGTGACCATTGTTCGTGACAAATATGGATGAAATATATGAAAATCATAACTTATTATACCAATAATAATAATATAGTACTGACGAGACATCTTGTATATTATTCATAACCGCCACTATACAATGATGACTGCATTGTTGAATATCATTAATGCATTATTAACATAAAGTCAAGTAGTAAGCATTAAACAAGTATGTAATTAATGAAATTTCATCCCCTTTCAATTGCTTAATGCTAATCAAGATGTGTATCTATCCAAAATTGTAAGATATTAAAGAGGAAAAAAAATTAAACTGCACAACAGAATACAAAAATAGGCGAAAAACTAATTGCTTCATACCCATATAATTTTTTAAGATGCATTAAGTTGGGGTTCCCCTGTATCCAACACTAAAAGTATCAACAAAATATGCCAAAATACATCAATTTGAAATTTGTTTTGAACAGGATTTTTTCACTCTTATGACTATAAAAGCTATGACTATGATAACAGAGGATACAACATATACAATACTCAAGAGGAATTGATAAGGTAGACAGGGATAGACTTGTCTGAAAGGTGGGAAACAGGTACTCAGGAACACACCTGGATGTTAAAGACATGGATGAACCATAGGGGTGTCAGGAAGTATTGCTATTTCTTCAATCTCAGGGTGGTCAGGAAGTGGAATGACCATGACAAAGAAGTGGTGGAGGCAGGCTCCATAAATAGTTTTAAGAGCAGGTACAACAGGGCCCATGAGGCTAGGAGGGAGTAAATCTGGCAAGCTGCAAGTACATACAGGTGAGTACATCACACATCGTAATTCTCTAAAAAATTTATATTTGCTTGCACAGATGCAAGTCGTAATAAAAAAAAAACTTTAACTAGTGTATATTTATTTATTTTCAATGTTTCTCTCTCCTTGATGATCAACAGGATTTACCACAGCACTAGCTTCATCTTCAGCAGTTGCTTCCTGAAGTAGATAGTGGTCTTCCTCCCTCCTTCTTCCTAAAGCCTCCTCAACTGGTTCTGGTCTTGCATTTGCTCTACATAAACCTCTAGAACCACCACTATTACTTAGTCCAACACTTGCTGCACCTCCACCTACCCCAACTCCTCCCTCAACTCCAGCTGCTGAAGGAGCATCTACTGTTACAACTGCAACTGCTTCTGCTGCTGATGCTGTCCCTCCATCATCATCTTCACTACTATTTGAATGATGAGGCCTTACAGGAGCAACAGCATGATCAAAACCTCTCAGTCTTGGACGATTTTCAGAGCCCACCTGTGAAGGTGTCTCGAAGTGAACACAATGGAAAACCTGGAGAGAAAAAAAAGGCTTCAATTTGTAAAGTCCTAAACTGGAGCTCGGGCTGACTGATCATGATACATGGCAACAGCTGGCATAATCCAACTCTGAAGGATGCAAGTATAGTAAATTATCTTTCCCATTGGTAGATAAAATATCAAGAATTATATCTGAATTACTATATGTATTGAAAGGCCTTATATGCAAAAGTGTAACTGCCTTGGATATGTTGTAAAAAATCTATGCATATTTATTATAGCTATATGGTACTTATGGTTTGTCAAGGATTTTTGTAAATGGCTAGCACATAAATGTAGGTCCACCTTAATCTTTATGGTAATTATTCCCTAAAATCCTTAAACATGAAGTTTTCTCATTTCCTTATTAGTTGTTTCAATGAAAATGCTTGGCTATTTCTGGCCCTGTTCATTCGTAAACACTGAAATTTTGTTAAATTCATTGTAAACTTTCTGGTCATTGGCTGAGTGTTCTCATTTGAGCCTTAAATGTTATTTCTTTTCCTGATGTGGCTGTGAAACATCTATCTCCCCTTTCTGCTACATCCAATTATAAACATATTTTCTGCTTCCCTCCAAACCTAGAGATATTCCTTTCTGGCTCTTCTAAAAGCTTTCATGTTCTTTGGAGTTGGGCTTATTGTACACATTGTTTCATGCTCTTTTGTTCCTAAAGTTTTTTCTTTTTCACTTCAACAGCTATCTCCTGTCATGGAGGGTGACCCAAACTAGAAAACACATTCACCATTATTCACTCAAACTGTTGTTTTGCCAGAAGTGTGCTGAAATCATAATTCATATTACCCTCCAACTGCAACATGCCCCACCCCTCCTGAGTGCAGACACTGCCCTTCTTAACTTCAGAGTGCAAGCCCAGCTAACCAGTTTCCCTGAATCCCTTCATAAGTGTTACCTTGCTCACATGCCAACCGCATGTCCATCAAAAATTTACTTGTCCTCATTCCGTTGTATCTAACATGCTCACACAAGCCTGCTAGAGGCTCAAGCTCCTACAACTCAAATCCTTTACCCCTTTCCTCCAACCATTCCTGTGATGACCTCTACCCCTCCTACCTTCCACCTCAGATTTATGCACCCTCTTCATCATGCTATCCCTCTCCATCCTCTCTACATACCCAAACCAACTCAACAACCACTCCTCAGCCATTTGAATTTCTGGTTTCCCTTGGTGACCCCAAATTGTCTTTATTTCTCTAGCCTCCTGCTCGCTGCAACGGTCAAAACCCATTTCTCACATGTATCTAAAAGTGTTGGTACCACTATACTGCATTCCCCTCTTGTGCCTCTACAATTTTTTTTCCCACAAATACCTTAATACATCACCCACCTTTATTCCCTCATCTATTCTGTGGTCCACATCTGCTCTGATTACTCCCAAATATCTAAATAATCTACTTCCTCCATACTCCCTCCCTCCAATCTGATATTCAATAAATCATTGCCAAGACTATTTGTTACTTCATCACCTTGCTTTTCATAAGTTTATTTTTAATTTCCTTCTTTCACAGACTCTACCAAATTCATCTATAAACCTCTGCAATTAGTCTTCAGAATCCTCCAAAAGAAATGTGTCAACAGCCAGAGCAACTGTGATAACTACCGCTTTGTGTCAGATCCATCTTTGATTCCGATACTCTTCTCAACACCCTAGAATTCATCCTTTTTGTCTCCTAAATTCTTGGATGAGCAATGGTTTCTCCCATAATCTTTCATATATTCCTTGTGATTAAGAAAAAATTTGCCTGTCAGTTCTATGCACATCTGGTTTAAAATTTTCAATTTCCTGGGAGTACTATTTATTGAATTCAGCATTCCAAAGTCATCTTTCTCAAACATCAGCCACCTCAATTCTCCATTCCCTCTTCTTTTTTATGCTGCTGTCTTCCAACTAGAAGCAGAACATCAACACTCGAGGATTACTTACTGAAAGGGAAACTCATATTCATTATGATCTATATCTGTCTCACTGAGATAAAATCAACTTCCAGCATCACCATTTCATTATTCCTTCTTAATCTCTTCAGTTCTTAACCCATTAAGTGTCCAAACATAAAGCTACATTGTCACTGCCAGAGCCCCGAATATTTTGAATAAAAAAAAGGGGGGGGGGAGGGACAATTTTCTGAGCGTCATATGACCAAAAAAAAAAAAATTTTAGGGTCAGTACTTACCGAGATATAAAGACGCAAAGTTGGTGCTGGAGGCTCAGCTGATGACAACATGGAGTCCTGCTGCTTGCAGAAGAGTTGCTGATATACCTTTTTTTTTTTTCTATTTTTTTTTTAATTTACATAATTTTTTTTATAACAAGTCGGCCGTCTCCTACCAAGGCAGGGTGACCCAAAAAGAAAGAAAATACCCAAAAAGAAAATACTTTCACCATCATTCAACACTTTCACCTCACTCACACATAATCACTGTTTTTGTAGAGGTGCTCAGAATACAACAGTTTAGAAGCATATACGTATAAAGATACACATCATATCCCTCCAAACTGCCAATATCCCAGACCCCCTCCTTTAAAGTGCAGGCATTGTACTTCTCATTTCCAGGACTCAAGTCTGGCTATATAAAAATAACCGGTTTCCCTGAATCCCTTCACTAAATATTACCCTGCTCACACTCCAACAGCTCGTCAGGTCCCAAATACCATTCACTCCTATCTAACACACTCACACACGCTTGCTGGAAGTCCAAACCCCTCGCCCACAAAACTTCCTTTACCCCCTCCCTCCAACCTTTTCGAGGATGACCCCTACCCCGCCTTCCTTCCCCTACAGATTTATACGCTCTCCATGTCATTCTACTTTGATCCATTCTCTCTAAATGAATAAACCACCTCAACAACCCCTCCTCAGCCCTCTGACTAATACTTTTATTAACTCCACACCTTCTCCTAATTTCCACACTCCGAATTTTCTGCATAATATTTACACCACACATTGCACTTAGACAGGACAATGCCTCCAACCGCCTACTCACTGCAGAATTTACAACCCAAGCTTCACACCCATATAAGAGTGTTGGTACTACTATACAGTAGATCCCCGCCTAACGTTGGCATCACATAACGTTAAATCCGCCTAGCGATACATTTTATCGCTAAAATTTTGCCTCGCCTAGCGCTAAAAAACTCACTCAACGCGATTCGTCCGAGACGAGTCTATGTGCGGCCTGAGCCAGCCTCACTTGTTCCGCCGGTGGCATTGTTTACAAGCCAGCCTCCACGGTAACATCCAAGCATACAATTGGAACATTTCGTATTATTACAGCATTTTTAGTGATTTCACCTGCAAAATAAGTGACCATGGGCCCCAAGAAAGCTTCTAGTGCCAACCCTACAGGAATAAGGGTGAGAATTACTATGGAGATGAAGAAAGAGATCATTGCTAAGTACGAAAGTGGAGTGTGTGTCTCCGAGCTGGCCAGGTTGTATAGTAAACCCCAATCAACCATCGCTACTATTGTGTCCAAGAAAACGGCAATCAAGGAAGCTGTTCTTGCCAAAGGTGCAACTTTGTTTTTGAAAGAGAGATCGCAAGTGATAGAAGATGTTGAGAGACTGTTATTGGTGTGGATAAACGAAAAACAGATAGCTGGAGATAGCATCTCTCAAGCGATCATAAGTGAAAAGGCTAGGAAGTTGCATGAGGATTTAATTAGAAAAATGCCTGCAACTAGTGATGATGTGAGTGAATTTAAGGCCAGCAAAGGTTGGTTTGAGAGATTTAAGAAGCGTAGTGGCATACATAGTGTGATAAGGCATGGTGAGGCTGCCAGTTCGGACCACAAAGCAGCTGAAAAATATGTGCAGGAATTCAAGGAGTACATAGACAGTGAAGGACTGAAACCTGAACAAATGTTTAATTGTGACGAAACAGGCCTGTTTTGGAAGAAAATGCCAAGCTGGACCTACATTACTCAGGAGGAAAAGGCACTCCCAGGACATAAGCCTATGAAAGAGAGGCTTACTCTGTTAATGTGTGCCAATGCTAGTGGTGATTGCAAAGTGAAGCCTTTATTAGTGTATCACTCTGAAACTCCCAGAGCATTCAGGCAAAAGAATATCCTCAAGGCTAATTTGTGTGTGCTGTGGAGGGCAAACAGTAAGGCATGGGTCACTAGGGACTTTTTCTATGACTGGTTACACCAAGCATTTGCCCCCACTGTGAAAAGTTACCTAATTGAAAATAAATTAGACCTTAAGTGCCTCCTGGTGTTAGACAATGCCCCTGGTCATCCTACAGACTTGGCAGAGCGACTTTGTGGGGACATGAGCTTCATTAAGGTCAAGTTTTTGCCTCCTAATACCACTCCTCTCCTGCAGCCCATGGACCAGCAGGTCATTGCAAACTTCAGAAAACTGTACACAAAAGCTCTGTTTGAAAGGTGCTTTGTAGTGACCTCAGAAACTCAACTGACTCTAAGAGAATTTTGGAGAGATCACTTTAATATCCTCAATTGTGTAAACCTTATAGGTAAGGCTTGGGAGGGAGTGACTAAGAGGACCTTGAACTCTGCTTGGAAGAAACTGTGGCCAGAATGTGTAGACAAAAGGGATTTTGAAGGATTTGAGGCTAACCCTGAGAGGCGTATGCCAGTTGAGGAATCAATTGTGGCATTGGGGAAGTATTTGGGGTTGGAGGTTAGTGGGGAGGATGTGGAAGAGTTGGTGGAGGAGGACAATGAAGAACTAACCACTGATGAGCTGCTAGATCAACTTCAACAGCAAGAGGCCACACCTGAGGAAACTGCTTCGGAGGAGGGGATAGAGAAATTGAAGAAGTTGCCTACTTCAAAGATTAAGGAAATCTGTGCAAAGTGGCTTGAAGTGCAAACCTTTATGGATGAAAATCACCCTCAGACAGCTGTTGCAAGCCGTGTTGGCAACCTGTACACTGACAGTGTTGTGAACCACTTTAGGAAAGTCATAAAGGAACGATAGGTACAGACCTCTATGGACAGATATGTTGTGCGACAGAAGTCCAGTGACTCTGAAGCTGGTCCTAGTGGCATTAAAAGAAGAAGGGAAGTAACACCGGAAAAGGACTTGACACCTCAAGTCCTAATGGAAGGGGATTCCCCTTCTAAACACTAAGACCATCAACACTTTCCCCTCCTCCCATCCCATCAATCATCACCAGATCTTCAGTAAAGGTAAGTGTCATGTAACTGTGCATGTCTTCTTCAGTTTGTGTGTATTAAAATTAATATTTCATGTGGTAAAAAAAAAAAATTTCATACTTTTGGGTGTCTTGCACGGATTAATTTGATTTCCATTATTTCTTATGGGGAAAATTAACTCGCCTAACGATAATTTCGCCTAACATTGAGCTCCCAGGAATGGATTAACCCTTTGACTGTCGCAACCCCCAATCCTGAGGTGTCTCCTGGTGTCGCAAAATTTCAAAAAAAAAAAAAAAAAAATTATTTTTTCTTATGAAATGATAGAGAATCTTTTCCCGATTGTAATGACACCAAAAAACGAAATTTGATGGAAAACTGACAGAATTATGCTCTCGCGAAGTTAGCGACCTCAGCGCTGTTTACAAATCGGCGATTTCGCCCAATTTGAGCCCTATTTTCAGCTAATTCCATTATTCCAGTCGCCCAAACTCATAGCTAATTCTTTAGAACTCTATTTTTTCTATCGATTGAGTACAAGAAACTGCCCATTTACCGATTTCAACTACCTAATAATGTGGTCAGAAATTTGCAATTTGGCCAATTTCACGAAAACTAAAAAATATGACAATTTCAAAATAAGGTCCAGAATGAACAATGCAGACATTCCTGGCTCTAAAATAACATTTTCTTTGCTCATCAGTCATGTCTCCAGGCCCCTCTAATATTACTCTTGCTTTCTATTTTGAATTTTTATTCAAACAAAAAATAGAAGACTTACTATTATGCAGACTACTGCAATACTGTAATAATTGTATAAATAACATCAACCCATTCATGACTGCATATTAGAATGGCTAGTTGGACATTTATTGGACAATGGCATCATTTGTTTACTTTTGAACATTGGCAAAAATCAAACATTTCCCCAACTTTGAGCTCCATTTCTAGATTCTTTTTATAGTAAAATCAATCAAAATCACCTCTATTTCTATAATATGTTTCCCATTCTATCAAATGAGACCAAGAAAACGAGACTACAACAATAAATACTATACGAAAATAGACCACAAAGTCGGCATTTTAATTAAAAAAACGGTCAGTTTTTTTTTTTCTCATTATGCACTGCGTGCTCCAGGATTTTTTTTGTATGGTGCACACTGACCACACAGACCCATTCTCTCACATGTGGGCCTACCAGCTTTCTCCTGCTTGATTTGAAGCCGCTAGAATTTATGAGTATATATACGTCAAACACGGTACCTCGTAAGACGTATATATACGGCCGCGACAGTCAAAGGGTTAATAGCGTTATGCGAGGGTCCACTGTACTTTCATACATTCCCTTCTTTGCCTCCATAAATAACATTTTTTGTCTCCACATATACCTCAACGCACCACTCGCCTTTTTTCCTTCATCAATTCTATGATTAACCTCATCCTTCATAAATTCATCCGCTGACACATCAACTCCTAAATATCTGAAAACATTCACTTCTTCCATACTCCTCCTCCCCAATTTGATATCCAATTTTTCTTTATCTAAATCATTTGATACCTTCATCACCTTACTCATTTCTATGTTCACTTTCAACTTTCAACCTTTACACACACTCCCAAACTCGTCCACTAACCTTTGCAACTTTTCTTTAGAATCTCCCATAAGCACATTATTATTATAATAAAAAAGAAGTGATAAACCACAAGGGCTATACAGCGCTGCAGGGCAGGAAGGAAGCGAGGGTATCAGGAGGCAAAAGGGAGATAGATGAGTAGTAGGTTACGGAGAACAGCGGGGCAGTGGATAGTGAAGGGGTAGAGGGCAGCAAGAGATTGAGGTAGAAAGGGCTGAGGGGAGTGCAAAAGGTATCATCATCAGAGTTTGTGGAGTAAATCAATCACTGTCAAGAAGTCAATGAGAGAGTCAGGATTAAATGAGGGTCCATCAGCAAGAAGGGAAGGTAAAGAGAAAGTAGTAGAGGGGAGACGACGTTGGAGGTAAATTCTGTGTGCTCGTTGAGAGAGGGCAGTCTACCAGAATGTGGCTAATCGATACTGGAACCTGACACTTCTCACAGAGGAACAGGGCGCCTCTCCATGAGATACCCATGAGTAAAACGAGTGTGGCCAATGCGAAGGCGGGAGAGAGTAGTCTCCCAACCTCGGCATTGATCACAAGACGACGGCCAGTAACCTATGCTCGATTTAATAGAATGAAGTTTGTTACCGAGGAGAGTTGACCAACGCTGTTGCCAACAGGTGTGACGGTGGGTAGCTATTACAGCAAAATAGTCCGGAAATGGAACACCTCTATATGAAACTGGTAGGTCATGTACTGCTGACAGCGCAGCAGTGTCTGCCTGTTCATTGCCCTGTACGTCAACATGATCAGGTACCCAACAAGAAACAATATCTTTATGCTTCGTAGAGATACGGCGTAGCCAAAGTTGGATATGGAGAACTAGGGGGTGAGGTGTATCAAATTTTTGTATAGCCTGTAGAGCACTAAGGGAGTCTGAGACAACCACAAATGATGACACAGGCATAGATGCAATACGAGTAAGTGCTGCAAGAATGGCATACAATTCAGCAGTAAAAATGCTAGCCGAAGATAGTAAATGCCCTCGCACGACGCTGTCCGGAAACACTGCTGCGAATCCGACGCCGTCAGAAGACTTACAGCCATCTGTGTACACTGTGATGGCATGAGAATGAGTGGAAGTGGTCAAGAAAAAGAGAGCGGGAAGCCACTGTAGGCAGTTGGGCTTTCAAGCAAGGAAGTGAGAAAGAACAGACCCGAACAGCTGGAACTTCCCAGGGGGGTAGGGAAAATTGAGATGCTACATGAACATATAAAGGTGGTAACTGAAGGGAAGACAAGAGCGAATGTAGGTGAAGAGAGAAGGGACGGAGCAAACGGGCAGTGAACAAATAAAGAATGTCTACTAATATCGGTGACCATTCTATAAATGGAAGGATTGCGGAGATTGTGAGAGCATACATAGTAGTGAAGGCAATGGGCATCACGGCGATCAGAAAAGGATGGAACATTCGCTTCTGCATAGAGGCTCTCAACAGGGAAAGAGCGAAAAGCACCAAGGCATAAATGTAATCCTTGGTGATGAGTGGGGTTTAGGCTAGAGAGAGTAGCAGGAGAGGCCCCTGAATAAATCTGGTCACCATAATCGAGTTTCGATAAAATGAGGGCTGAATGTAGGAGAAGGAGAGTTCAACGATTAGCTCCCCATGAAAGATGAGCAAGGGTTTTAAGAAGGTTCAGCCGGCTGTGACAAGTTGCCTTCAGAGAGGTAATGTGAGGTTTCCAGGATAACCTACGGTCAAAGAGAAGGCCTAGAAACTTGACTGTATCACGTTCAGGGATACGGGAGCCATAGAGGTACAAAGGATGATTGGAGATGACAGAGCATCTAGTGAAAATAATTTGGTGAGTTTTGGTACTGGAAAATTTAAACCCATGTGTGGTGGCCCAATTGGAAACACGGTTGACTGCATGCTGGAAAGAAACTGTAATGAGGTGACAATCAGCGCCTGCACAAGCAATAGCGAAGTCATCAACATAGAGTGATGACCAAATATTGGAAGGAAGAACAGAGGCCAAATCATTTATAGCAAGGAGAAAAAGTGTTGTGCTCAGAACACATCCCTGAGGGACACGTTCAGCTTGGACAAAGTCTGGGGAGACCACATTATTAACTCCAACACAGAAATGTCTGTCAGTTAAAAAGTTCTTAAGAAAGGATGGTAGATTGCCTCGGAGGCCTAAGGAGTGGGCTTGGGCCAAAATATTATACCTACAAGTTGTGTCATATGCCTTCTCAAGGTCAAAAAATATGGCAATAACTGAGTGGTTATTCGCAAAGGCATTACAAACATATGTATCCAAGGGTTATAAGGGGTCTATGGTAGATTGGCCATTACGAAAGCCATACTGACTAGTGGAGAGACTGTTGTGTGTCTCTAAATACCACATTAAACGTCGATTTACCAGACGTTCCATCACTTTGCAAACTACACTAGTAAGAGCAATGGGACGATAGTGGGAGGCATCATGTCCCGTAGTACCCGGCTTGCGGAAAGGGAGAACAATGGCAGATTTCCACAGGTGGGGAAGAACTCTTTGTGACCAAATAAGATTGAAGAGGTGTAAGAGGACTGTAAGGGCTGACTGATGTAAATGTTGTAACAACCGAATATGAATATCGTCAGGCCCAGCTGCCGATGATTGGCAAGCTGAGAGTGTTGCCTCCAGTTCCTGAAGTGTAAAAGGCACATTATACTGTTCTTCTCGGAGAGAAGAAAAGTCCAAGGATACTAACTCCCTGGCAGACTTTGAGGAAAGAAACGAGGGGCATAGATGGAGCCCCTGGGAAATACGGACCAGATGAGTGCCAATTTCAATGGCAATGTCAAGAGGATTTGCTATATCAACACCGGCGACCTGTAGAACAGGAGCCGGATCAGGAGAGTATTTACCACTCAATTTCCTCACTTTTGTCCAGACTGCACTCATAGAGGAAGCAGAGGTGACGGTGGAAACAATCTCGCCAGCAAGTGTGTTTAGCGTCACGGATGACACGGCGAGCGACCGTACGCTTCTGCTTAAAATCATGAAGTCTCTCATCGGTTCTATTGTACTGGTACCTGCCCCATGCAGCGCGTTTCAAACATACTGCACAAGCACAAGCAGGAGACCACCAAGGCACGCACTTCTGAGAATGCCTGCCTGAGGTTTGGGGTATAGAATGAGAAGCTGTGGTTAAAACTGACGTCGAGAAGTGTAGGAGCTCATCAATGGAGGATGAAGAAGGAACCTCACTAAAAGCAGTGAGTTGCGAGTAAAGGTCCCAATTTGCCCAATCAAATTGCCAGCGAGGGCAACAAAAAGGTGGTGAATATGGAAAATGATCGCTGTCATGTAAGTCCGGTAGAACAGACCAGGCGAAGTCTAGTGCAGTGGAGGAAGAGCAGACCGATAGATTGATGCAAGAGAGTATGAGTACGAGGATCAAAATGGGTGGGAGTACCCGTATTTAAAACATGGAGGGGGTGAGAGGCGAGAAAAGCCTCCAACTAAATGCCACGTGAGTCACAATGAGATCCCCCCCCAGAGGAAATGGTGGGCATTAAAATTGCCAAGTACCAGAAGTGGTGGTGGTAACGATGAAACAAGAAAGGCAAAATCTGGGATAGAAAATGCCCGAGAAAGAGAGAGATATAAAGAACATATTGTAAACCACTTATTCAAGTGGATACGGGCTGCAGTGTAATGCACCGAGGTATGGACAAATAGTTGACAGTATGGAATATCATTGCGTAGAAGAAGGGCACTTTCATTAAAGGTCCCATCTGAGAAAGGATCCGAAGAATACAATAAATTATAGCCTGAAATAGGTTGGAAAACAGTAGAGTGTAATTTTGGTTCTTGTAAGCAAACACCAACAGAGGAAAACCTGGAAAGCAACATCTGAAGCTCACCCCGATTACCCGAGGCCGCGTATATTCCACTGTAAATAGGCCATGATTGGCAACGAGGAAAATACCAGGAATCTGTAGGGAAGGGCACCTACGGACTAGAGGGGTTAGAAAAGTCTACGTGTGGTGGCATCGGAAGACGTTCAAGCAGCGATGGAACGGAGCGTTGTGAAGAATGGAGTTGTGGAGATGGAGGAGAGGGAAGAGAAGGAACAGGAGGTGGATCAGTGTCCATTGAAGGTTTAGTCTCTGCAATATATTCTAAAATAGCATCAAATGTTTCTGAATTCAAAGACGTATGGGAGACAATATTGGAGATAGAAGGAGGGTGAGTAAAGATTGGGACAGTAATGGACTGTACTAAAGGAGGGAGGGACGAAAGCGTGTTGGGAACTGGAGAAGAAGTGTGGGAGGGAACAGAAGAGGCAGAAACCTGGGAGGCGGCAGAAGAGGGAGAGACTTGGGAAGGGAGAGGGGAGGAAGGCACAGAACGAGGATGGGGGTGAACCTCCACACTTGTAATAGAGCCAGTGAGAGGGGAAGAACCAGGTACAGAGACTGGAAAGATAAAATGTGGGGGCGGAAGAAGGGAAGAAGGTGTCGTATGAGATCTTGTCGATACCGGGGCTTGTGAGTGAGAACTCGAAGATGTCAGAACAGACTGAGGTGTTGAAGTAGGGAGTCTGAGCCCAGGACAGCAAAAGAATTAGATACAGGAGTAACTATGAGAGGGGTAACAACAGAGGAGGCTGCAGAAGATGGGACCCCCAGAAGTGGGGGGACGTTTTGAAACACGAGAATACGAAACACGGGGTAGTCTCCCTTGGAGGCGGAGATGAGAAACTGCCATAGCATAAGAGAGACCCTCTGCTTCTTTGAGGCAACGGATTTCACGCTCATTAAGTAGACCTGGCAATGGCGAGAGTACGAAGGGTAAGCCTCATGACAATTAAGGCAAGAGGGAGGTTGACTGCAAGACATATTAGAATGGTTGTCAGCACCACAGACTGGGCATTTGGCTATACATCTGCAATATTTCGCTGGGTGACCAAATCGCCAGCAATTTCTACACTGTTGCTGTGTAGGGATCACCTTTCGAGCTTGTAGCCGATGTCTTGCAACATAAACAGAGGACGGGAGTTCACGGCTGTCGAAAGTTAATCAAGCCACATTGCAAGGGTATCGTCTCCGCCCGCGGGCAGGAATGACATAAGTGTCTACTTTGATGATTGGGAGATCCTGGAGTTCCAGCTGTTCAAGAATGTCATTGCCCCCATAAGCACAGTATCATCAGCAAAAATTAACTGTGTCAATTTCCATTTTGTATTTGATTCCCCATAATTTTTATGTTTTGATAATTACACTTTATATTAGTTCTTGTGATTTTATAGCCAATCTTTGTTCTGACACTAATATTAGGTAGTGAAATAGTAATCAGTCACAAACACATTGACAGGTGAACAATTTCTCCTGCCTTGGTCACATTTTACTGTATAAATATATACAAAGTATTTATAGGGCCCAGCAATGTTTTAGACATACTGTAGTATATGAAACTCCTTGAAGCACAGTATAAGACAAGTGTCACTCCACTGCTGACAGTGCAACACTCTGATACTGATGATTGTGCACTGCTCCAGTGAACCTTGGCTTTATTTGTTTTCACTGTTACACAAACATCTCTGTCTCTGCTTATTTCCATCTCTGTTTATCTCTGTCTGCATGTGTATCTGTCTTCCTATCTCTCTGTCTGTTTGTTTCTCTGTCTCAGAGAGAGAGCCGCTCATGAACCAACAGGTATTACACACAATACAGAGTCGTCACTTTTGATTCCTGATCAAGTGAAAATGCTTATTACTTGACAGTCATGCTTA